>NC_059125.1:21265729-21565729 GCF_020740685.1 Jaculus jaculus | reverse complement strand
TGTAAAGCAGTGTTTTGGATACTTGGCCATTTTAAAATCAATTTTCATAATAATAACTTTACAATATCTTTAGCTCCTCTGGAAAAGACACTTAAAGCTCACAAACTTATGTAGCTAGTTTCTCCTCTGATTTGAATGGGTCTGATTCTTGCAGCTGAGTTGAAAAGTAGTTTTTTTCTTTTGTTTTTGTTTTTGTTTTTGTTTTTTTTCCAGAGCTGAGGACCAAACCCAGGGCCTTGCACTTGCTAGGCAAGCGCTCATCCACTGAGCTAAATCCCCAACCCCGAAAAGTAGTTCTTATTGCATCTTGTATTCTTTGGTTAGTTTCAGATCACAAATACATTAGTACTAACAAATACTCTAGAAATGCCACCACTTCCCTCCAAGTTTCTAATAACTGCACTACCTATAATGCATCTCCTACTTTCCCCAAACAATTTGCCTTTCCACTTCTTACCCATGTTCTTATTTCAGTGACAAGGTGTAACAGGGTGTAATGGGGTGGTGGCAGTACAAGAAAGAGCCTTTGGCCCCTAAACCCTGGATTTAGGTTTGCATTTTACAAATTACAAGGGGAAAAAGCAGACTGAAATGGATGCTTATCAATAAATTACTACACTTATTGAGGGAAGTATAAAACCAAGGGAAGGAAAATGGATGCACATATTTTCTGAGAACCCCATGCAGTGGTCTGGGAAGAAAGATACAGCAGGATTTAGAGAGGAAATAGATGAACATCCAGAGAGCTCTTCCCATGTGGGTGGCAGGAGGGCTAGAAATCCCATGGGGGCATAGAGGTAGGGGAGGCTTACCAGACATGGAAGTTCAGAAGCCAGACAAAAAGCAGCTTTACACGCCCCCCTTAAGCATCTATTTAGAACCTTATTCACCTTCAGGCTCATTTGAGCCAGAGTGAGGGTTGATTTTTTTCTGGGCTAGGGGCTAGTCAGGAAGAGGCCAGCCATGATGCTGAATTTGGGAGCTAAGTTTAACCAATCACAATGTCAGGATCAGATTTAAATTTAGAAAACTGGAGTTCCCAGAAGAGAGATGCTTAGGTTGTTCATGGCAAAACAGACCCAGGGCACTCCTATAGGCAAGAGATAAGGAGAAGGCACATTCTTTTCTGATCTCTAGCAAAGTGGAGGCTGCAAAGATAGGCCGAAAGACATTCCTGCTTTTCTACTTTCCGGGTTCATTTCAGGCACCCTAACTGCTTCAAAGGGAGGCCTTGCATTAGTTGCTTTCTTCATGACTGGTACAAAATACCTGACAGAAACAGCTTAAAGGAAGGAAGGGTTTATTTAATATTAAAATTTGAGGAGATGGAATCTATCATGGCAGAAAATCCTGGCCACAGTAGCATGAAGCAGTTGGTCACATTCAATTCACAGTCAAGAAGCAGACAGGGATGGATGCTTATGCGCAGCTCACTTTCTCTTACACTTCAGACCTGGATCCCAGCCCAAAGAATGGTGCTGACAGTTAGGTTGGGTCATCCCACTTCAATTAGCTTTATCTACCAATTACATCATAGACATGCTCAGATGTTTATTTTCATTGGTATAAATCCCATCAAGTTGACAAGATTATCACAGACATCTTACTCTTCTTTTGTCTTAAAATCTAATATTTTCAACATTCACCATTTTTTTTTTTTTTGAGGTAGGGTCTCACTCTAGCCAGACTAACCTGGAATTCACTATGTAGTCTCAGGCTGAACTCCAACTCAAAATAGTCTTCTTGCCTTGTCTTCCTGAGTGTTGGGATTAAAGGAGTATGCCACCATGCCTGGCCCAACATTCACTTTTTATGACCAAAACAGATTTCAGAAGTGTTATAGATGTGTCCTTTGGAAGCAGGGAGCATGAAATTCAGTATGAGTGGTTTTTAAAAATATTTTATTTAGGGATAGAGAGATGGCTTAACCGTTAAGCGCTTGCTTGTGAAGCCTAAGTACCCCGGTTTGAGGCTCGATTCCCCAGGACCCACGTTAGCCAGATGCACAAGGGGGCGCACACGTCTGGAGTTCATTTGCAGTGGCTGGAGACCCTGGCATGCCTGTTCTCTCTCTCTCTGCCTCTTTCTCTTTCTGTCTGTCACTCTCAAATAAATAAATTTTAAAAAATGAAAATATGTTATTTATTTTTATTAGAGAGAAAGAGAAAAAGAGAGAGAAAATATGAGCATGCCATGGTTTGTAGCCACTAAATGAACCCCAGATGCATGCACCATCTTGTGTTTATGTGGGTACTGGAGAATCAAACTTAGGTCCTTAGGTTTTGCATGCAAGTGCCTTAGATTCTGAGTCATTTCTCTAGTCCAGTGTTAGTGTTTGTTTGAAACCCTCTGACTAAGCCTTGCTTCTGATACATACTTTATAATATCTGCTGCTGTGGGCTTTAGTTTTTCACAAATGTCTGTTATGTTATGATAACCTGTATTTTTTAGTTTTATATTTATTTATTTGACAGAGAAAGAGGGGGAGAGAGAGAGAGAGAATGAATGGGAGGGCCAAGGCCTCCAGCCAGTGCCAAGCCAATAAACTCCAGATGCATGTGCCCCCTTATGCATCTGGCTAATGTGTGTTCTGGGGAATTGAGCCCAGGTCCTTTGGCTTTCCAAGCAAATGTCTTACCCATTAAGCCATCCCTCCAGTCCAACCTGTAATTTTAATTAGAAATATAAACCTGACCAAAAGCGATATTCAGGAGGATAAACCACTATGCTTTTTCTGAGAGTATTGTTCTGGATATCAACGATGGTATAGCTTCCTGATTAATATTCATTAGCACACACTTATACTCCAAACAGATTTGTACAAGCTAAGACGTTGAAGCCCTTTAAGCTCTCAAAGGCACTGGAGCCCCTACTAATCACATCTGACCACAAAAATGTTTACCCCCGGTGCCCTGCAAGCATTATAATTTATTTTACATTTCATGCAAAAAGTAATGCTAAAATGAACTTTTTATGCAATAATGGAAATGTTCATCTATGTTCTTATACAATATTCACTGGATATATGGGCTACTAGGCAGTAGAATTATGAGTAGTTTGACTGAGCTCAGTAATGATAATACTGGTTAGTGCAGCCCAGGTTCACACTCTATCCACCCATTAGAAACCAAAGATGAATAATAAATACAATTTAGCAATTTATCAAGCTCAACAAATATTAATTTGAGGTCTTAACCTTCAGTAGGACTAGGAGGCAGAAATTAAACTAATAAGCCACAAACTTGAAAATAAAAGCATAAAAGAAAACTTTTATCTTCTAACACTGCTAAAATTGTTGAATATTAGCCAGATAACTCTTGCTGTGTTCATTTGCTCTTCTGCTGTCTTCTTTTTGTTTGATGATGGGGCAAATGGCTGCTATTGCCTGATTGCCTGAAAAATGACTTCAAAGTCACACCTGCAGTCCTTACCTTATTGAGTAGCTGTGAATCTGGCATCTGCATTATTCTCCTAATAGGGCCTAGAGCGATTTAGTAATTTGCCTGTAGGTTCTGCCAAACAAGGTGTTTACTGCTCATATTTGCATCTTAGATGATCTGACAATCAGCAATGAGGGCAGGGCACTGTGTTCAGCAATGCTTTGATGCAAGGTTAATCATTATGGAATTAACTTTTGCTTGTAGCTATTGTCTTTGAAGCATTATTTAATCCAAGCAAGATCATTCCTGAGTCTAAAGATTTGTGAGTCAAAATTTACAACCTAATGTCAATTTACAATGAAGAAACACATGTAAGAAAACCTATAACTTATTCATGTATTAATCACAAAAGAAAATAAGTGTCTGACCTCACGATGCCTATGTTTGTTGAATCTCTTAATAAAATGTGTGTGAAGATGTCTGTTTGTTCATATACCTCAAGATGACAGATCGATTGTGTGCCATTGCCTCATTAATCTCTGCCCATGGCCTTTGTCCAGCTCAGTTTTGTTATTCATCTTCCTATCTCTTTCTATAATAACCCGCCTCTCCTTTTACTTAAATACACTTCATCCTGGATTCTGGAAGATTGAAATCACCAACTACTGGTATGATTTCATTCCTCCCTTTCTGGAGCCAGGCATAATAAAACCTACTTTCACTAGATATCTCAAATGTCACAGCAAGCCTTCAAGACAAACTTTTTTCAAGAAAGATATTCTGCAACTATCTTCCAAATTAGGCAGCTGGAGTTTAACTACATGAATAAATCTGCTTAAAACAATTTGCTAATGAAGGTAAATTAAGGGTTGAACCTAGGATTTCCTTACTTTAAAGTTTGCTTTTTCTACTGGTGATGAAGGAGTGACACTGAGCACATAAGACTGGACCTCTCAGGCTAGAGAAGGTCAAATTGGACTACCAAGGACCTCAACAACAACAAAGATGGAGTCACATACATCCATTACCCTAGTGCTTGAGAAATGGAGTCCTGAGGATCACTGGGGTTTACTGACAGAGAGAAGTATGTACATTGTCAATTGTTCAAAGTATCAAAACTATAAAAACAGAAAAAAAAATCAATGACAATATGTGTGTGAGAGTGGGAATGATATATAGGTGAAGCCTAGGCAATCTTTAGAGCTATGAAAAACCATGGTGATGGTTGGAATATGTCAAGTATTTGTCAAAACTTATTCAATATGCCATTCATAAAGTGAACCATAAACTGAGCAGTTTAGTTAAAAACAATGTGTTGATACAGGTCCTTTAGCTACAACAAATGTTATGCAAAAATATAAGATATTAATGTGTTAATTCGTAATAAGAGATAGAAGGAGAAGGCAAATACAGGAACTCTACAGTCTATATGTTTTGAACAGATTTTCCATGTAAGTATGATATGGAGTATTGGGAGTTCAGGAACCTTGTACCACATTAGTTTGCATCTACTTTTAACCAAAGAATTATTTAAAATAAGATTGAGAAGGATGCATAGTAAGTTATTATACTTATTTAGGAAAGTACAATACCAAGGGGAGGAAAATGAATACACCTATGTGGTCTGAGAGCCCATGTACCCCCCCCAAAAAAATGAAAAGAGAATTAGAAATGAAGAGAAAGTAGAAAGAGCTCCTGCAATGTGGAGGGAAGGAGGAGGTAGAGAGATCATGTGAGAATAAAGGGTGGGTGGGCTGAGACAGAGAGAAGTTGACTAGAGCCTCAAAGTTCATGATCCAGCCAAGAGAAGCTTGCCCTTCCCTGGAAAACATGTTTATAACCTTATGATGGTCGTGCCTACCTTCAGGCTCAGGTGAACCAGAGTGACAGTTGATTGTCCTGAGCTATGGGCTGGCTCATGAACAGGCCAGCCATGATGCTGAATTGGGGCCTGAACTTGACCAACCACAATGTCAGGATTAGATTTAAATTCTAGGAAAGGGGTCCTCCCTCCAAAGAGGGTCTCAGGGTGTTTGTGGAAGAACAAATATAGGGGACAGATAAGATAACTGTAAGGATAGGCCCAAAGACATTTCTGCTTTTTACTTTCAGGGGCCAGTTACCCTAAATGACGTAACAAAGCTACCTCACTCCCTCTCAGGTATACGAAGGTTTATTAGTCAGGGTTTTGTAGAGGAACATAACTGATAGAATAAATTGTATCAAAAGGGAATGCATTGGATTAGCTCACAGCAGTCCAACAATAGCAGACTGCAGGCTTGAGAGTCAAGGAACCCAGTAGCTGCTCAATCCATGTGGCTGGATGCCTCAGCAGTCCCAATCCAGCACTGAAGGCCTGAAGGCTTCCTGGAGAAACACTGGTCTTCAGTCCATACTGGAAGAATGAGGAAACGTAGTTCCAATGCCAAGAAAGGATAGTTAACAGGATAGGTGCACATGAAAGTGAAGGCATTCACTAGCAAGTAGCACCAATAGTCAGGTGGAAGGAAGGGATTTATTTCAAGTTTATGGATCCAAGGAGAAATTCCATCAATGGCAGGAAAAACTGCTTCCATACATCCAAGCAGAGAGAAACAACCAAATAGACAGGAAAAACAAAAGCAAAAGTCTCACAACTAGCAACAACAGCAGGGAGCCAGCCAGAATTCAGACCTCTTGCATACTTTTGGCTGGAATACTGATCCGCTGCCAACACACCTTAGGGATGGATCCCATAATCCACCCCCAGTGACAACTCTTCCAGGCAGACAGCTGGAGACAAATTTTAATATAACACCCGAGACTATGAGTAGATGTACATTCAAAGTACCATGCAGCTGGTATTTAATATTCTTAAAGGATTTTAATGTTCATTTTTCTGGATCCTTATATTATGCATTCAATGTGAATAACTTCATAATGAAAATGCCATAATCTCTCTTCTCAGTGACCTTACATTCTTAGGAGAAAGTCAGAGATTTACATGACAAAGTTAATGGCTGGACAGAGATAGAGGCTGTGTAGCTGATGGATGGTATGTTTAACCCAAACAGTGGAAATTACAAAAGAGAGGATTAGGAACTAAGACATATGGATATTGTGTTCTAGAATGAACAAAGGTGAGACATTCCAAAGAATCCAAGAGAATGGTGATCTAGGAAAGGAGTGGGATATAACTTGTACTTCATGAGGAGCAATTTGAGGGCCCTTCCAGATTTTAAAGGGACATGAAAAAGATTCACATTGGGTCATGTTTTTTTTTTTTTCCCTTACTTAAAAACCTTCACTTTTCAAGATACTGAGTAAGAGTCCTAGGTGGTTGAAATTAAAGAAATGTGAACAAGTCCAGCATAGAAGGGCAAAGTTATGTGATTGACCTACAGATGGCCACACATGCTTGAGTCATGCAAAGATCATTCATGTTTGACCCAGTGGAAACTACCAACTTTCTTGTAGAAAAGAATGGGTGGTCATTGTTTTTTGGTTTTTTTAATATTTTATTTATTTTATGGATGGGGGCCTCCAGCATTTGCAAACAAACTCCAGATGCATGTACCACCTTGTGCATCTGGCTTTACATGGATACTCAGAAATGAAACCTGTGTCTTTTGGTTTTCCATGCAAGCATGTTAACTGCTATGCCATCTGTCCATCCACAGATAATCATTATTTTTAAACTATTAATATTCAGAATATGTTGTTACTCAGAAATATTTAACTTCTTAAGATGTAAGAAATTGAGTTTCAATAAAGAAGAAAGAATAAAGAAATAATTACCGGATGAGTGTTATATTTCTTGGGAAATTTTTTGATTTATATTTCCTGAGGTAAAAATGTCTTTGCTATATTTATTTTATATGTGAAGAGGTAATAATAGCAAATTTTTTTATAATGTGAAGAGGTAATAATAGCAAATTTTGCTGGGCCAATAGAACTATGCTATTTCTGAGGGTTGGCATAGATACAATTCAATTTCATTTCATTTCTAATTACAAACTTGACTCTAAATTTATAACATATACTTCAGTATATGGGCATATGTAGGTATATAAATGTAGATGCAAGCACTATATACAACACTTAAATTTTGCTAAAACCTAAATTTTCATGGCATTCCTTTTATAAATAAGCATTTTTGTGAACAATTTTGAGCAAAATGGACATAAAAGGAGTTAAAAAATATTTATTGAAACCCTAAATACTCACCATCTAGCTTCTATAACTGAAAACATTTTATGTAGGTTGCTTGTTAAAGGATTTGTTTTTTGTTTTCCTTTTCTTTGGATGATATGAGTGGCATTCTACTCAGTGTAGCTGCAAACAAATTTGCAGTTTGTTCCTGTATTACTGCAAAAAAAAAAATGCTTAAAATTACTAATGTCTGTTGCCAAGTAACTCTTGGCTATGTGATGATAGCAAATGTCGGATAACTGCACTTGCAGCATAATTCAATTTGAATAGTAAGTTTAATAGGTGAGCATTTTCTTCTTCTCTTCCTTCTATCTTCCTCATCTCCCCACCCCCGTTCTTCTTGTGCTTCTGGATATTTAGTTTTTGTTGATGCTTTGTTGATTTCTGGTAGTAATTATGTGTTTTAAATATATTTGCAATAAGAGAGATAAAGAGAGAGCATGAATATGACTGGGCACACCAGGGCCTCTTGCCTCTGCAAACAAACTCCAGACGCATGCACCACTTTATACACCTGGCTAGTAATCATGTTTTTAATGACTTGTGATGCACTTCATTTTCTGAAACAAAATAACACCAGTGAATGCTTGCATTGTGTTTTAAGCATTTAAAGCTACTAGAAATTCTCTTTTATAATCTGTCATTTCTGACAGCATTAGTCAATGTTCAACTAAATTGGATAATGTAAAGGTGGTCTTGATAATGAGTGATAGGCATTTTCTTTTTGCAACAAATGAAATAGTAGTGAAAATCAGATCATTTTTATCACTATATCCATGGTAAGATAAGCAAACTATTTGCTTTTGTGAATTAATTTTTCATAAGCAAGGAAGAGTACAAAGGAAAAGAGAGGTGGATGGGTACAACAGTAGTAAGAATGAAAGAATCAAAAGGAAGGGGAAAGAAAAGAGGAAACTCTTTATTTTGAGAGTTATTTATTTATGCAGTCATATGATCAGATATCATGGCCAATCTATAATTTAATGCTATTATAGTGATATTTACAGACGTTATCATAAATTCATAGAATAGAAAAAGAACCTGTGCTATTTCCCAGAGCTTCCTCATTGATAAATGCCAACAAAATTAAAGAAGTACGAAAATTGACTGCATGAACATTTGACAAAAATGCTATTATTTTTCCTAAAGAACTTGATCACTCATTAAATTCAACTCATGAGAAGGAAGGCAAAGTGACGTTGTAGAATAATTTGGTAAGTGTTTTATATTTCTACATTTGTAAAAAAGTTAACATTTTTTTATAGAAATTGGATAGCCATGAGCTGGAGAGCTGGCTTACCAGTGAAGCCAGATGCCTGAGAAGCCTAGGGATTCAGGTTCAACTCCCCAATATCTACATAAGCCAGATGTACAAGGTGCTGTGTGTGACTGGAGTATGTTTGCAGTAGCTGGAGGCCCTGGAGTGCCTATTCTCTCTCTCTCCCTCAAATAAATAAATGAATAAAATAATAAATACCATGAGCAGCCATGAAATGTTGGTCTAAATAATATCTCTGCAATTTGTGTGAAATTAGTGTGAAAAAATACAAAACTTTGAAGTTTTAGATCTATTTTTCTAAACCAAGACTAAGTAGAAAGTAAGCTATTAAGGTTCATTTTCATTCTTATAATAGTGTTAATGGTTAATTTCTGGAATGTCTACCTTTGCTTGGTCCACTATCATAATGAAACCTCAAATTATATGTCATCACTAAGTTTTATAATCACTTAGTTTTACTTGTAAGAACTCATAATGGATGCAATTTTCTCTTAGTGTTTTTGAGAAAGTGGGCTCTGATTTATTCAAATCACATGAAATGTTCAAAAAGATTCAAAACTTGTCAAAGAACATTTATTCTTAAAGAAGCCTGTTAAATTAACACTTAATTTTCCAATACTTTTTTGATATCTATCTATCTATATATATATATATATATATATTTTGCAGTATTTGGGATTGAACTCAGGCCTTGTGCAAGTCAAAAAAAAAAAAAAAAAAAGCACTCTACCACTAAACCATGTCCCCAGGCCCCATTTTAATCCTAAACTCTTTATGTAGAAACCATAATTAGATAACATAAATGTTGGGAGTCACCACTAAACAGAAATCAAGTGAATAATAAAACAGGAAGGCATATGTTCTCATCCTGACTTATATCCTTAGTGGCCATTCCTTTTTGGAGAAGTTTCTAAGTCTTTTCCTTCATAAAAGTTAAGATAACTGTACATCCAAATATGTGGAATATTAATTTTGAAGTAGATATGTAAAATCAATTTTATAAATATATAAGTATATGTACACATATATGGTTTACTGTTATAAAAGCCTTAAATTTTTATTGAGACTTCCAACCAACAACGTATCTTCTTATGTTTTTTGTTAATAAAATCAAGCAAAGGCAGCCATATGCACATTTAATGATTCATGGAATGGCACGTGGATTACTCTGTTTTAAGCCCTGTCTGGATACATTGAAAATATATTGCCAATCACTAAACAAGTTCCTTGGTGCTACCTTCTTCTGATAAATATATGTTCTGTGACTCCAAATTACTTCCCTACCAATGGAAATATAACAGTATAAAGAAACTCTCGTTGTGAAATAATTGTATAGTACATCAAAAATTAAACATCTTTAAATGCAGGAAAATGATTTCTGAATTTCTAGTAAACATCTAATGGTCTATATCTTGAGTTATATTTGATGGCTTTAGAGAATTACTTCTTGTTTTCAGTTCATTGATGGAGGGCAGAGAACTTGGTAGAGGTCATTCTTCCTACCCATTTTGAAAATGAATAACAGATTACACATTCTTTATACAAGTTCTTAATTATTCTCATTTTTTGTTCTGCATGTCTCTCTTGCACCCTGTAATTCTTGACTTGTCAGGATATTAAGTCTAAATGGTTTCATATACTTTCCCTGGATGTGACCCAATCTATATAAGACCAGGTTCAAGCTTTGACTACCCTTTTTTATCAGTCTCTGTGTTTTCTATCTACCAGGTAATGGAAGTCTCTTGAACAACTTAGGCTTGAAATAATGGTAATAGTATCATTTTTATATGTCTGCAACACAACCAAGAGTTTTCACCCTCAGCACTTATCTCATCACATTGGTATAAGGGGCCAGATCATTCTTGCAGGAAACCGCCTTATGAATTGTAAGATATTTAACAGCATCTGTTATCAAATAACACTTATCACTAATTGTGATAACCTAGTTGTAAACCAATAAAATAGGGTCATACAACTAAAAAATCATACGTCATGTTTCATGAATAAAATCAAGAAATGTAATTATCATATGCAAGACTATAACTATAATTAAAGCCATTCAATATAATCTGGAAATTATACTATACTATACTATGGAACTTAATGTATTATTATATTCCATGCCCAGTAGAGAATTTAAGATGTTCTAATTCTTTCATTGACTGCACAATCTTCATTTCATAACATTTCTAAACAACTTGAAATTTGTTATATTTCATTTCTTGAAGGCCTTTTATCTGCTAATAGACAAAGAAAAAAAAAGTCCTTCTGGGAAACACCCTGGTGTGTTGATGGTTCTGAGATGCTAGCATTAAACACTTCATAGAGGAAAAAATAGAAAAGAAAAGAAACAAAGTGCTATGTTAATTTTTGATACTTTATCATTGATACAAAATGATACTTTCCCTTGAAGAATATATAATTTCTTGGATTTGACTGTTGTCCCTAGAAGTAAGTTAGCAACTATTTTTTTTTTTCTTTTGCTATCAACCTAAGTGAAAACAGTAGTTGGCATCCTCACCTTCTTAATTATAGCTATAATATCTATCAGTATTTTTTCCAATGGTTCATCATAATTTCTCTATATAATAATGTATTGTCTCCTTTTTCTTGCCATTTTTAACTTTAGATTTAAGTACACACAAATTTATTTAAAATGCTTAAGATTAAACATGCAACCAGTTATGATTCAACCAAACTTCATTTATGCAAATTCTAAAGTAGTAATTGTCCTAAGAATGACAGTTAAAATATCAAAACATATTTTTACTTTAGTATCCATCTACCCATGATTTCTGCTATTTATCTTTCAAGCTTTTCTTAGATAATTTGGTCAGGACTGGTTAGAGGGAAGCAGAATGAATTGTTAATTATACCATGAGTCAAGCATGGCTTCAGATATCAAAATCCTGGATTTAAGTTGTAAAACAAAAAATTACTAAAAATTAAGATACCCTTAAGTATAACATAATGAACTCCATCCACAATAGTCTTATATTTGATATTCTCATCAAGTGATTACATTTTGAAAGCAATGAATATCACGTGTGAGTTTTTTTTTTTAACCTGGCTAGTTTGTTGCAGTATTATTAAGTGATTAATTATAAATTCTATCATCCATGAGAAAGAAGAGTATTTCTTAATACATATTTTAAAGTGGGATAAAAATCTTAATTAAACATGTTATTCAATTGACTATGATCCATATAACAATGAACCAAGGGAATACTTGGCTTTATTAGTGAACAGATAATTTGGGATTATTATTTTCATTATTATATATGATAGAGAAACAATGGAGAGTCGAATTGTGTCCCACAACATAGGAAATGAAAATTAGACTTAAATAATAGCCTTTCAGTAGACCACAATGAATTAGCCAAATGTTGCTTATTTTTTGGAAATATACCATAATGACTCATAGTTAAATTGGTCTGCATTGATAAAAGACAGTGACTACACTGACTTATAAAATCTTATTGTGGTTTGATTCAGGTGTCCCCCATAAACTTATGTATTCTGAGTGTTAGTCTCCCCAGCTGATAGCAATTGGAAATAAAAGCCTCCTGGAGGTGGTGTTTTGTTGGGGGCAGGCTTATGGGTGTTATAACCAGTTTCCCCATGCCAGTGTTTGGCACAGTCTCCTGTTGCTATTGTCCACCTTATGTTTGATAGGGGTTGATGTCCACCCTCTGCTCATGCCATCATTTCCCCCTGCCATTGTGGAGCTTCCCATGGAGCCTATAAGCCAAAATAAACATGTTTGTCCCACAAGCTGCTTTTGGTTGTGTGATTTCTACCAGCAATGTGAACCTGACTGCAACAGTAAAGATTTAAAACAACCAGGACAAACATCAAACTCTGTAGCTTCAAGTCCAACAACTCTAGCCAATGACAAATATCCAAGTCTGTTAATTCTAACCAGCAACAAGTCTCTAGAATTCCAATTCCACCCCTCCAGTCAGGCTATTTACAGTCCCAGAAAACTTCATCTGGGCCAGCAGCTTTCTTTAGCAGCATTCTAGTAGTCCTGGCATCTCCACTGGGTCTCCACTGCAATCCAAGGTACATTCTCATAGCCCCATGGCCATGCAGGCATCCAGCAAATGTGCTTCACACTGCCCATGGTCAATTCCAAAACATAAGACCATGTTGCAAACTCAGTGACCCTCTCTTTTCTGCATTTTTTATACTCCATGATCCCAGATAGGGTGCCAGTTTGTTAATCCAGGCGAAAGTAAAGCAGACTTAAAAAAAAAGGACACTCCTTAAGCACTCAGACCCTTTCAAAAGAGTCTACATTCTTCCTGTTGCCCTAGGGCAAGTCAGCAGGCCCTAGCTCAAAGGTTGTAATCTCTCAATTGCAGCTGAACAGGCAGCAGCTCCAGCCTATACCTTTCTTCTGTGCCATAAACCTCTGCTCACATCAGTCCATTTCTATGCAATGCAATCCTACACAACTCCTCAGGACACAGGCATAACAGCAAGCATCTCACACAAACTGCTATACCAGTCCAGGCAAAGCTCTTTCTCACCCTTTTAAGCCAAACCTCACAGTCCATAGTTCTTACTGCATTCAGGTCTTTCAACTCTGACCAGAATAGTCCATGAACCTGTACTTACAGCACTGCCAGGTGTCTCTTAGACCAAGGTTTCAAATCCTTCTACATTCCTGTTGAAAATCAACTCCCAAAGGCCAAAGCTACACAGTCAGGTGTTTAGTAGCAAACCCACTCCTAGTAAAACTTTAAAGTTGCAGTCAGGTTCACATTGTTAGTAGAAATCACCCAACCAAGAGCAGCTTGTGGGGAAAAAATGAGGCTTATTTTGGCTTGCAGGCTCCATGGGGAAGCTCCATAATGGCAGAAAAAATGATGGTATGAGAGGCTGAACATCACCCCCTGGCCAAAATGAGGTGGAAAATAGCAACAGGAAAATGTGCCAAACACTAGCAAGAGGAAACTGGCTATAATACCCATAAGCCTGCCTCCAACAATACACTCCCTACAGGAGGCATTAATTCCCAAATCTTCATCAGCTGGGAACCTAGCATTCAGAACACCTAAGTTTGTGGGGGGCACCTGAATCAAGCCACCACATTTATGTATTATATCTACTTGTTCACCAGCTTGACTTTATTGTGCTGTTTCCCAATATCATTAAATGGAATTGCCATTCATTTATTTCTTCCAACTTCCTCTTTTTAATTATAGATATTCATCTAACTTCCATATCTAGCCCTTCCTTAAATCAGTTATATCTACCAACCAAATTAATACTTCAATGAAATAAATCACTTCCACCAATTCTTGGCAGATTGTTTCAGAATCCTCCTGTTTGCCTTTTTTCCATCACTCTGCTATGTCTTCCATAGCACTCCTCCTAGGCTCAAACACAAAATGATACAGTGAAAGTGGTATTAAACTACTACTAGACTTTGTTCTTCCACAAACACTCCGAAATTTTACCATAATGTTTATCTTATATGTGTTGTTAGTGCACTCTGTTCTCCCTTGAAATTTTGGAAGAGATACTTCCTTGCTCTTTGAGGTTTTCAAGGCTCTGTGTCTGTTGTGAAATTATCATTATTATTTACAAAGAAAGGAATTTTCTCCCTTTTACTTGTATTAACTTGTACTTATTAAGATTTTCTCCTGTCCATTCTTTTCTGCTCCAAGGTGCATAAAATTCTTTGCACTTTGCACATGGTAAAGCTTACATCTGATCTATGTTCCCCATCAGAGACTAATATTAAGATATTTCAAGACAAAGGAAGCAAAACTGAAGTTGCACTGTGAGCCATTCAGAGGTCAAGCTCTGTGGATCATCCAAATTCCCTTGATTTTCTAGAAAAAGGAACCTTTGTCAAGTCTCACATTTTAAACAAAGCATGCACAAATGACCCATTTCAAAATGAAAAGAGTTGGTGGAATTGTCACAAAGCATGTTCAATTTCACCCATGTAAATCTGTTTGGTAATTTGAATGTGTGTCCCCTCATAAACTCATGTGGATTTCCACCTGCCTGGCTAGAATAATATCATTGGGGCTGAACCCTGGGGTCCAGGCCTAATGTGGATTTGGGGCCAAAGCAATGCAAAAATATCTGAGTTCTGTCTGGGCCCCTGCTACTTGCTGTTTCTAGTATATGTGTGGATGCTGGTGCTTTGCTTGTTGTGTTTTTTCTCTCTGCTTGGATTTATGGAAGGAGCCTTTTCTGCCACTGATGGAACTTACCCCTGGATTTGTAATCTTGAAATAAACTCCTTCTTCCCATAAATGGCATCTGGTTTGGATGTTCATCCTAGCAAAAATACATTGACTATATAGCACTGTGCATACTGTATTATGAGTAATTTTATTTGGTGAAACTTAATGGATTTATAAAGTAATTATCTGAGAATAGGGCTCAGTACAATGTATCATCAGTATGCATTCACTATGGCCATACTTAAGGGTCACTTTCTTTGCTACTCATCCCTTTATTTCTCAAGTGGAGAAAAATGATAATGTCTACATCTGCTCATACACTGTTAGGGAATGTTAACATTGAAAAACAATTATGTACATATTTTCATGTATAATAATTTCTAGATGTTTCTGTAACTGGCAGTTAGAAAACAAATAGAATGTCCTTAAAATTCTTCTAAACTTTGGAACCATTTTTTTATTTGAGAGATACAAATGAGAAAGAGGCATGCTATTAATTTAAATGGCTATGCTAGCTATAATGCTTCAAATAGTGAATTCTGAAGAATAAAATGAGGTCTCAAAAATATTTTTTGGCCTATATACAGACCTATATATAATGATTAACCCATGAATGAAACACCTCTACATATGTATATGTGACTTTAAGTAGACAAAATATGTTTAACATTTAAACTATTATGTTTTAGATAGAATAACTATTGTATTATTTTTAGTTTTCCAGTGATTTTTAGTTAATCAGGGTTGAGCTGGGTGCATTTATTTAAGAGAAAAAAAGAAGTATCCCTAAAATTAGATTTTCTTGACAATCATAAATAACAGATGATTTTTTATACATAATTTGTTTCAATTTCCTTCCAGTTTTACTTTTTAAAATGCACAATTGGCTGGAGAGATTGCTCAGTGGTTAAAGGCACTTACATGCAAGGACTAATGGCCCAATTTGATTCCCAAGAACCCAAAGTGGCACATGATTTGGAGTTTGGTTGCAATGGTATTCTTTCTTTCTCTATCTATCTTTCTCTGGGTCTTTCTCTTAAATAAATTAAAGAATAAATGAATGAATAAATAAATAAGGGGCTGGAGAGATGGCTTAGCAGTTAAGGTGCTTTCTTGTGAAGCGTAAAGACACCAATAATCTGTAATTTCCTGACTCAGGCTTAAGTAATTTTTGTGTTAACTTGGAAGGTGTCCCATGACACAATAGGACAGAACATTATGCTGCTCAGTGGTAAGTTAAAGGAGAGAATTACAATATATATATATATATATATATATATATATATATATATATATATATATATATATATTTATCACAGACTTCTGTGGGGTGTGTTTGAACAAGGATCATTGTATTTTCTTTTTTTTTAAATTTTTTTGTTGTTGTTCATTTTTAATTTATTTATTTGAGAGCGACAGACATAGGGAGAAAGACAGATAGAGGGAGAGAGAGAGAATGGGTGCGCCAGGGCTTCCAGCCACTGCAAACGAACTCCAGACACGTGCGCCCCTTGTGCATCTGGCTAACGTGGGACCTGGGGAACCGAGCCTCGAACCAGGGTCCTTAGGCTTCACAGGCAAGCGCTTAACCGCTAAGCCATCTCTCCAGCCCAATCATTGTATTTTCAATTGCTTTTGAAATTGTCAAATTATCTTTTGGTAAGTACATAGTCACAAGGCTTTATAAACAGTAATTTACTAAATAAACCAATCATTTTGCTATTATAGTTGCTAGTGAAGTTCATCATAGTCTAAGGAATGCAATATTTTGACACATTAAAGACAAATATCTGGCAAATATGATGTCTATTTAAGTGGCCAGAGACTAGCATGGGCTACAATGCTTTTAGGCATGAAATAAAAATATTTAAGGTTGGGCTGGAGAGATGGCTCAGCAGTTAAAGATACTTGCTTGCAAATCCTGAAGGCCCAGGTTTGAGGCCCCAATATCCACTTAAAGCCATATACAAAAAGTGGTGCATGTATCTGTAGGTCCTTTGCAGCGTCAGGAGGCCTGGGTGTACCCATTCTCTCTCTCTCTCTCTCTCTCTCTCTCTCTCTCTCTCTCTCTCTCTCTCTCGCTCTCTATCTCTATCTCTATCTCTATCTCTCCCCTCACTATTTCAAGTATTTGGATGGACTGAAGAGATGGCTCAGTAGTTAAGGTGCTTTGCTGCAATTACTAATGACCCAGGTTTGATTCCCTAATAATCATGTAAATCCAGATGCACAAAGTGGTGCATGCATATGGAGTTGATTTGGAGGAACTGGAGAAGCTTGTTCAAGCATTCTCTCTCTTTTTCTCTCTTGGTACCTTCAAATAAATAAATATTTTTTTTAAAAAAGTATCTAAGATTAGTCAGAATGTATATCAAGAATTTAAAGTGGTTCTGGAGAGATGGCTTAGCAGTTAGCCTGTGAATCCTAAGGACTCCAGTTCAAAGCTCGACTCCCCAGGACCCACGTTAGCCAGATGCACAAGGGGGCGCATGTGTCTGGAGTTCATTTGCAGTGGCTGGAAGCCCCGGCATGCCCATTCTCTCTCTGTCTCTCTTCTCTTTCTGTCTCCCCACCCCTTCTCTCTCTCTCTCTCACTCTCTCTCTCTTTCTCTCTCTCTCCTTGCAAATAAATAAATTAAAAAGAAATTTAAAAATTAATTTGAAGTGATTAATTTTACTCTATTACTCAATGTTTTCCTCTTATTCCACAAGCCTCACTAGATAGTAGTATAGGTAAATGACTAATGCATTCAACTAGTTATAAATAAAAGGAATCAAAATTCTCTATGAAGTTGGTCTAACAAATAACACTCAACACTTCTTTGTTTCTCTAACTTGGGATGCACCATTCATTTGAACTAACAGTTTTCTCTTAAAGAGAGATGGAGACATGCTGCTGAAGCAGTTTGAAGCCTTGTATACTCTTCTGGAAAATTCATTCAGTGCCACCTAGATCAGTCTTCAGTTCTCAACCAAGCAGACCTGTCCTCTACTAAAGATGAAAAAACCCTCAATGACAAATCACTTAGCCTAGCTATAACTAGTCAGTTCTGTACTTGATACAAAGTAGGACTTGCTTGATAGGTTTCCAGAGACCTATGCAATTTAGTCAGAAAAGATGGGGAAGGCTTAATGAAGAACCATTCATCCAAAGTCTAAATAGTATATGGTGGAAACTTCTTTTCAAAGTGCTCCACAGAAAACTCCTAGGCTTATAGGCTGATAATTGAAATTGACAACAGTACAGAGAAAAATGTGCAGAAGCTTAATTTCAGACCATAGTATGCAAGTGATCAGTCAACACTACAAAATGTAAGTGACATTTGTCATACTTGATTTAGTACATGGAAAATATTTACTAGGTGTGAATTTGCATTCTTGTACTTATGCCAGTTCAATGTGACGTGGTGCCCCCACATAGAGCATATCCATGTTTTGAGGCAAAATGATCAATATTGTGCAAAATAAAGGGACTAAGAAAAATGGCATAACTCTATGCCAAAAGTGTAATATACTCCACATATATCATGTGCAGCTTTTACACAAGAAACTGTGTAAAACACTCTTTAAACCAGAACCCAAAGTACAAGTTGAAACTGTTTCATGAAACAGTCAAATACTCTAAAGGGCTGATGGATCCTGATTCTGCAATTCACAGTGGCATGTGCATATCAATCTGGAAGTGTTATATTTTACTCTTGTATAATCTAATAGCTTTTCAGCTTGCCTGAAGGTAGTGCCTGAAATATGAAAGTGATTACTCGGTAGAGTGCTTCAACACTACTATGAGAATGAAAAAAAAAAAATACTCTTTGGGAAATAAGCTACATTCTTGCCTTCAGTTCACTCAGCATAACTAGAAGTATTTTCATTATTATTGTTCTTGTCTTTCAGCTCCTCTGACTGATAAGCCACCCAAGCTTTTGTATCCGATGGAAAGTAAACTGACAGTTCAGGAGACTCAACTGGGTGAGTAATTTGTTCTTTAATTCTAGTTAATATATTTTTCTTAGATACATTCTAATCAGTAAAGAATTCTCTATTTTATCCATGTTTGACTTTGAAACATTCCCTCCATTTCTTTTTTTTTTAAATTTTATTTATTTATTTATTTGAGAGTGACAGACACAGAGAGAAGGACAGATAAAGGGAGAGAGAGAGAGAGAATGGGCGCGCCAGGGCCTCCAGCCTCTGCAAACGAACTCCAGACGCGTGCGCCCCCTTGTGCATCTGGCTAACGTGGGACCTGGGGAACCGAGCCTCGAACCGGGGTCCTTAGGCTTCACAGGCAAGAGTTTAACCGCTAAGCCATCTCTCCAGCCCAATTCCCTCCATTTCTTAAAGTATGTCCCTTGGTACCAAGCTGCTCTCATATTTGAGTGGTGTTAAAAAGTAAGATAAGCTGAACATAATGTTTGAATTAGTTTGCAAAAAGAAAATATGAAATTATTTGATGAAAAATGTCCATTAATACATCAAAGTGAACTGTCTAAAATTTAGGCAAATAGATGCAAATGAATATAAAAAGCATCACAATTATGGAAAAAAAACACTGAAAATCTAATTCATATCTGGGATGTAGCTCAAAGGTGGAGTGTTTGATTGGCATGTGCAAGGCATTAGTTTTGATGCCCAACATGGCAAGAAATGCATGTATAACAAACATCTCACTAACTCAGTTTTGGATAGTATGTTAATAAGTGTAAGCAAATGACCTCTTATTAAGAAATTAGTAGATTTTCACATAAGAACATGGAGAAGTTATGCCTTCTTGAAAATATTTAATTGCACAAAGTTAGAATTTAACATGATCATTCTAGAGGAAGTAAAAATATTTACTCAGATTCTAGAATATCCATTTATATCAAATTATGAAAGCCCCATTTCATTAAAATATGTATGTTAATTATATGTATTTGAGATTATTTCAAATTTTCTACAAAGATAGAGAGGTAGGTGTATAGAGAGATTAAACATATAGAATAATGTTATGGAGAAAATTACTTGTTTTTAGTGTTTTGGTGATAATATTATCAAAAAAATTTGCTATATATTCATATTATTAAGGAATTTCTTATTTTATCAATCTTTCATAATGAAAATGCATGTAATTTATGCAACTAAAACAAGGGAGCTGAGGAGATTGCTCAGTAGTTAAAGGCACTTGCTTGCAAAGCCTGATAGCCTGGGTTTGATTTCCTAGTACCCACGTAAAACCAAATGCACAAGTGATGCATGCAACTGAAGTTTGTTTACAGTGGCTGAAGACCCTGGGTGAACCCATACTCACTCTGTCTGTCAGTCTCTTTCTCTCTTTAACAAATGATTAACTAAAAATAGAAATGAGGGCTGGAGAGATGGCTTAGCGGTTAAGCGCTTGCCTGTGAAGCCTAAGGACCCCGGTTCGAGGCTCGGTTCCCCAGCTCCCATGTTAGCCAGATGCACAAGGGGGCGCACGCGTCTGGAGTTCGTTTGCAGAGGCTTGAAAGCCCTGGCGTGCCCATTCTGTCTCTCTCCCGCTATCTGTCTTTCTCTCTGTGTCTATTGCTCTCAAATAAATAAATAAAAAAATTAAAAATAGAAATGAAAAACTGAAAAGGTTTAGTAGCACATGCTTTCAAGTTTCAATGTCATTCATTTTTTTGGAATAAGATCTTGAAAACAAATTTTGAGTCAATTTTCTAAGTGGACAATTCAGATGTGATCATCTCTACTTATAAGATAATTGCATACTGCATAAAACTGTGGTGGTGGCTTTGGAACCTATATGATGATTCTGGTCAGGAAATTTTTAATAATAGAAATGTGTAGGCTTTCCAACTGAGGCATATCCATTACAAGATTTATAGGTATAAGTTAAGACTTCTTAATTATTGGCATATACCTGCATGCAAGTAGTCTGATAATTGTTATTCTGAGAAGAAAAGTCTATTGAAAGCATTAAAGTCATGTCATACATAATGTAAATAAATGTATTAAAATTCTAGCTTACTTTTCATTGTGCTATGCTACATATTCACTTTATCATAACTTACTGTTATTGAGAAACAAATATAAATGTTCGTGTGTGACCACACATGTATAAACCTTTCAGTCACTTTTAGAAACATGCATTCCTAAGGCAGTAAACAAAACTTTAAACATTTGGGTCCAAGAAGTAGGATTTTATGATAGCAGTTAGATATAATGAAATAGCAAAGTCCAGTGTTTAACTCTCTAATCACAGGCATTTACTAGACAATATAATTAAAGAGTTGTAAGGCTGATCCTTGCATACTGGATTCCTTCTTATTGTCCCTCAATTTAAAATGAATCAAATTAGTCCTTTCCTCTTACCACAATCTTTTACAAAATGGGATAATTTGTAAAGATGTATTATGACATTATCTTTACTTGAATACAATCATAAAGACTAACTACATCAAACTGAATTAAGGGGAAAAAACTTATAAAAATTGGAAGCTTTGTGTGTGAGTTCATTGACGGAACCATAGATATGTCTGGTAATAAGACACTTTAGGAAACACCTTAGCCTTTTGTTGACATGGACAAAAAAATGTGAGCTAAACACATCAATCTGGAAGTTTGATTTTTTTTTTTTACACAACTTTGGTTTTGTTTTTTCATTCTAGTTCTCAGTACCTAAAATAAAACATTCACTTGTTGTTAACATTTAGCCTTAATCCATAGATTTTTCAAAAATGGTTTATTTGAAATAACTGCTTTGCTAGTATTGCTGATAGGTAAATAATAGATCAGAAAATAATATATATGGTTAATGTCAGTAATCACAGTACTTGGGAGGTGGAGGCAGAACTGTGAAATCCATGGCAGCCTGGGGCTACCTTGAGTATTCCAGGCCAGCTTGGGTTACTTAGTAAGATTCTGTCACAAAGGAAAATATATATGAAAATAGAAAAAAGAATAAAAGAAAGACTTATTTTCTAAAATTTGTAATTTGACTTTTCACTTCTGAAAAAAAAAACATTAATTTGACATTGCAAATAAGAAAAACAAAACCAATCAATACAAACAGGCAGAAGATGTGATATTCAAATCCTAAGAATTGGGCCTAAGACATGAGGGGGGAGCTAGTAGGGGTGTAGCATGCATCCATGCTGATGAACCTATAAGCAGTAACTCCTCTTAAGAAATCTAGATAGTCTTCATGAGAATCTTTTTGACCAGGGTTTGAGAGTTTAGTCCTAATCTTTCTAGTAAATTTTAAGGTGATTGTTTTCTCAGTCCGACTATTACATTTTTGTAATCAAAGTCCTAAATGTACAATAGTATAAGAAAACTAGTCTAAAATCACACAATTCTGAGCTGCTACATTATTGGAGATTTAACTTTATCATGTTCACTGAATTATATACACATCTAACCAACCCTGATAACTATAATTCTCTGATTTTTTTCCACAAATATAGGCAACTCATTAATAATACCTTTAAATAATCCCCCAAGGTTTACTAATATCACATTCATTTTTCTACTGCCCTCTACTGGACATTCCTGCATCCTCTTTATTTTATTTTATTTTATTTTATTTTTGATTTTTCAAGGTAGGGTCTAGCTCTAGTCCAGGCTGTCCTAGAATTCAGCATGTAGTTTCAGGGTGGCCTTGAACTCACTATAATCCTCCTACATCTGCCTCCCAAATGCTGGAATTAAAAGCATGCATCATCACTACCAACCTACATTCCCTTTTTATATTACATATATCCACTTCTATTTTCTTAATCTTCTTAAATTAGAAATGTCTGATATAGAGCAAAATTTACTAAAAAGCAAAGTACTTAAGAAATGGATAAATTTACAAATAAATTAATATATATTATATAAAATGGATATGAATTACAATCAAGATGTGGTCACAGATTGTCATTTCTAATTTTAGTGGCATCTGCATACTATTTCTAAATGTGAAAAATCTTTGTCTATTACAAAAAAAAAAAAAAAAACCTCTAGACATTAGCACTTTCTTGGGTAAATATCCCAGAAACCACACTGTACAATTATGAAGGCCAACCCAGGAGCTAAGCCGGGCTTCCTTCCTTCTGACTGTTGTAGTCCACAGAATCAAAAGACAGACACAATTGATTCTCTGACCTTGAATTCTATAGATGTCTTTCAGATATCCGACCTGCTTATATATCCTGAAGCCCACATTCAGAAACTTGCAGAGCAGAATATGGTATACTCCATAGCTACTAGGTTATGAATGAGTACAAATCCACCTTAACCTTGACCTGTAGTGACATATTTTACAACTCAGAATTCACTGCTATAAAAGACATATATCTTCATGTTTTTAGCAAGATATCATAATGAGGATCTTGAACTTAAGAAGCCTCCCAAAAGAGCTCATATTTTTCTTTATTGATCTATTTTCATTTATTAAGCTACAAAGCAAAAAATAGTGTATTTGAGTATGTAACAAGGATTCACCTAATCCTGATATTACAATATAAAGAAAGTGGTTGACAACAAATTGAAAACTCAGATTTTTCTACAATTCTTGGTAAACAGAAAAACATGCTTGGCATTATGAAATTGAAATATAGGTTAACTTTTAATATACACTAGATATTGATTGGCATTGTGTCATATACTGTAGTGTGCCAAATTTTAAATTTTAAGTAAATTGAGGGAATGTAGCCAGATCTAATGTAATAAATCCTGTTATATTTTTTAATTCTTTTATTTTTATTAGTTATGTACATAATGTGTATACAGCCATGTTGATACCATCATTAGCCTACACCCTGTCATTCCCTCCCTCTGAAGGGAACCTTGTTGGGGACTGTGGGTCTAACATTTTGGGCTTAGCCATAAGTAATAGGGAAGAGGCAATGTCTCTGTACATAATGTCCCAACATGTGGCTCTAACAATCTTGTGCCCCCTTTTCCTCGAATTTCCCTGAGCCATGTTGGGTTCAATTTATGAGTACTTCAGTGATGGGCTCCTGGGAGCCTTTGTGTCTCTGAATATCTGGTTTGGTAGTTGTTGAGTGTTCATTGTGTGTCTATCTCCTTCACCCTTGTGCTGGTACCAGGTTCACCAAGAAAGCAGCACTCTTTCTCATTTCCCCTATTATTCTATGGTTTCATCTGGGGCCCTGGTGAGGTGTGATGAGCTGGTTCTCTCCTCATGTTCTGCATCCATCTGAAAAAGAGAAGCACGTTCTCCAGTGGGGCTTAAAGTCAGCAGAAGATAGATGAGATAACCATTATTCTTTTAGAGAGAATTTAATAGGTATAGGCCCTCTTATAGCCCATGATTAGTGGGAGCTTGATAATGGAGAGTGGGCTGGTTTTATTGGATGTGGTTCTGACTTGTTTCCCAGCTCCAGCTATGGGTTCTTTCCATTGAGTGGATCCCTTAGCCAAATCAAGAGCAGTTAGTTACCCACCATGGCTGTGTGCCACTATTGCACTTGTGTGAGCATCACGTGAGGTTGTTTGCTGCTGAGTTGCATAGACTACTAGTTGATTGGACAGATTATGGTCATTTTCCTCCAGTTGCTCATGTAGCACCTTTTGTCATTAGGTGAGCTAACTTTCTGGGGACAGACTCACTTCCAGATTCCAGCCATTTTCCGTACAAGCAGCATATAGTGTCTTCGGCAGGAAGGTCTTACCATTACTGGTACATATTTTTACATAAAACTACTTGTCATACAAATTCTATAGTAACGCATTATGTTGGTAAGATAACTATTGCAGAGGACTCTACTATAATGTTTACATGTTCTGGAAATATCAATAAAACTAACTGAATATGGGATGCATTTATACAAATATCAAATATGTGCTTGAGTTCTTTGGTTTTTAAAATATTTTATGTATTTATTTATTTATTGGAGACAGAGAATAAAAGAGAAAGAGTCAAATACAGAGAGAGAGAATGGGTTCACCAGGGCCTCTAGCCACTGCAATCAAACTCCAGATGTCTGTACCACCTTGTGCATCTGGCTTTATGTGGGTACTGTGTAATTGAACCTGGGTCCTTTGGGTTTGCCAGCAAGTGCCTTAACTGCAAAGCCATTCCTCCAGACCAGCTTTTTTTATTTTTTTTAAATTAAAGTTTTTTTATTAACAAATTTCATGATTATAAAGAATATCCCATGGTAATGTCCTCCCTCCCCCCACTTGCACCTTTGAAACTACATTTTCCATCACATTCCCTCCTCCTCTCAATCAGTCTCTCTTTTATTTTGATGTCATCATCTTTCCTCCTATTATGATGGTCTTGTGTAGGTAGTGTCAGACACTATGAGGTCATGGGTATCCATGACATTTTGTGCCTGGAGGAGCACATTGTAAGGAGTCCTACCCTTCCTTTGGCTCTTACATTCTTTCCCCATCACTTCTGCATGGGACTCTGAGCCTTGGAAGGTGTGATCGAGATTTTGCAGTATGGAGCACTCCTGTCACTTCTTCCTAGCACCATGATGCCTCTAAGTCATCCCAAGGTCACTGCTATCTGAAAACAGAATGTTCTTAACCAAAAGTGAGAGTAGCATTAATATATGGGTATAAACATTAAGAGAAGTGCTTACTGGGCAGTTTGATGAGCATAGTATATACATTTAGCCAGACAGCAGCAGATGTTACAGCACTAGGGCTCATGACTACCTCTGTTTTAGGTTTGCAGTATCAGGGATGTATTCCTTCCCATAGAACGGGCCTCCAGACCAATTAGAGGGCAGTTGGATTCCACAATGACAGGTGTGCCACTATTGCACTTATTGGCTCACTTGGCTTGGCTGGCCAAGTATGAGGCTTGCAGTGTCCACTGTTGAGTATCTTCACTGGTGGTATCTCTCTCTCCTATTGAACTGCATGTAGAATGGCTTCTTCCAGTTTTCTGTCAGCTGGTCTACATGGAGGAGGTTGTCAGATCAGTTCCAGCAGGATTTTTCAGTGGCTTTGCAGGCCAAGTACGTGGAATCTTCAGTAATAGGGTTTTACCATCTATTCCTGGTGGGAAACCAAGCCAGCCCAGCTTTTTTATCCAATGAAACCTTATAGAAAATTCTCTTATGAATTAGAAATTAGCTTATAATATTTTGTATTTAGGTATATACTTTTATAACTGTTATTTTCTCATTAAAAATAATGTGCATTATGAATAGTTACCAATGTATATGAATAAACATTGGAAATATTTTTGGTTTCTTTCCTAGAATGGAAAAAAAAAAAAAAAAAACTTACAGTCAATGTCCCAGAAACAAAAGTATTTAGGTGTTGAATTTTGTAATTAGATTGAAAATAGCATGTTTATTCTTGATTGTAACATTCCTGTGTTCATTAAGATGTACAAGTGCTGACAATATGACCTTTCCTCACAGTGCAGAGCAGTGGCTGCTTATTTATGTTTTGCTTTTTGCTATGGTGAAGAAAATACTTCCCAAAGTCTAATGTTTTAAGAACAATGGTGTTTTCTTGCCCACTTAGCAAGGGGATGTAGATAACATAATTTTGTGTCACAAAACATACCTTCTTAGGCAAAAATATCAAGCCACTGGACAAGTAAATATCATACATAAGGCATGTAAAGATAAATTCAAACTAATTCCATAATTGTTTAAATCAAATGTAAAGTTATGCTAAATCTAAATTTGTGCATCATAATAAATAAGATAAATAAAATAACAAAAATGTGTCTTAGTCTTCTTTCACTTTCAAAAAGCAAACAGAAAACACCTTAAATATTGTAATTGTGGTCTGAAAAGACAGATTTGTCATACTAATATGTGGACTTATTTTTCACATTTTTAAATTGTGAACCAATATAGTTCAAATGGTATTGATATTCTTTTATTAAATATTTTTAAAAATTATTTATTTATTTATTTGAGAGCGACAGACACAGAGAGAAAGACAGATAGAGGGAGAGAGAGAGAGAGAATGGGCGCGCCAGGGCTTCCAGCCTCTGCAAACGAACTCCAGATGCGTGTGCCCCTTTGTGCATCTGGCTAACGTGAGACCTGGGGAACCGAGCCTTGAACCGGGGTCCTTAGGCTTCACAGGCAAGCACTTAACTGCTAAGCCATCTCTCCAGCCCGGTATTGATATTCTTAAATCACTATGTTAAGTAATTAAAAAAAAATCTCATTGATTCTGTAATTAGGCTCTTTCTTTAGTGACATAGAGGAGGAATAGTTTTGCAAAAGTGCATATTTACATATTTGCTTTAAAAACTGTTAGCTGGACTGGAGAGATGGCATAGCAGTTAAGGTGTTTACCTGCAAAGCCAAAGGACCCAGGTTTGATTCCCCAGGACCCACATAAGCTAGATGCACAAGGTGATGTAAAACCCTATTAGCTAAGCAAAAGTCTGTTTCTTTTTACATTGAGGGCTGAAGGTTAAGTGGACAAAGACAAGTGCAAATTTGAAATCCCTGAAAACTAAACATGGAGTTTACACCAGTTTCTACAGGACACACATATCTAAAACTTTAGATACCATTTAAATCATTTGATACATTGATTTTAAAACTGAGACATAGGCAATATGAAGTGAATCTGTTTGTTCCCTTATCATGAAAAATGTCCTAAAAGGAAAGAAGGGTGAAAGAAAGTAAAGGATCAAGGAAAGATATTTTAATTAATTAAAGCAATGCAAACCCCAGGCTAGTTCCCTTGTTGGATGCCAATTTATATTGTTCACATTTCCATTTGACTGCTCCGGTATTATTACTATGTTTCCTGTCATTGATCAATTAACAAATTACTTTGGTTTAACTCCCCAATTCCAGATTAGGAATATTAAGAGGTAGAGGAGAATTTGTAAATCCTTTTCACCTTGCTGATGAGAAGAGACCCTAAATGGCTACAGATTTGTTACATAAAAATTTGTAAAAGCTCATAATTCTGATGATATTATTAGTGTTGTTTGGTTGTTATAATTAAGAAGTATTATATGCTAATGATTCTAAGCTCCGTTCATTGTGTCAAATATTCCTACATGAAAATCCACTTTGGCTGCTTAGTACTGGTGTAGCCATGAGCAACCAGCCCTCAATTTTCTAACCTATAATAAAAAACAACTATAATAAATGTACCGTTAACGTCAGTCATGTTGGCCCACACCTTTAGTCTAAGCACTCGGGAGGCAGAGGTAGGAGGATCACTGTGAATTTGAGGCCAACCTGACACTACAGAGTGAATTCCAGGTCAGCATGAGCTAGAGTGAACCCTAACTTGAAACAAACAAACAAACTAACTAACTAACTAACTAACTAAATAAATAAATAAATAAATAAATACAATTTAAGTACCTGTACAGATTCAATATGGGTGTATAATCATATAAATGCAAGAAAAAAAAAGATTGGTACATTTCCTGGCAAATGTAGTCAATACATGTTTGTTTCTAGGCATGGACATATGTTTTTTTTTAATGCTAAAGGTGCTGTATAAGCAATATTCCTGAATTTTAATTTAAATGTCAGTGCATATTTGGTTCTACTTGTGATTTTTACTAGGAGATTACTATACAGCAGATATAAGCTTCATTACTGGATGGTTAAAAATAGTTTAGAGAATTAATTTTTATCTCCCTTTTAAGAATATTTGTACTTAAATATGATTATATATTTAACTTCTGTTTTATATATCTCACATAATCAACTCATCTATCAAATTATACATGTTAAGATCACAGTTATAACAAAATGAGGTTACCCCTAGTCTTACTTTACAAAAGGCAATTTTATTGACACTATGCCACCCACATTTAGAAATGGCTATCAAATATTTTAAAAATTATTTTCCTCAATAAAGGAAATCTGAGTATCTTTCTTAAGACCAGGAGCATGGAGACTCCTTTTACAGAACACAACATCAAACCATTATGCCTGTCAAGTTCCTCATGAAGATTTTGGTGATAGATTAATTTTTATAGAAAACACTACTTTTCTTGTGACAAAAACTATTATCTTGTTGCTCTCTAACTCATTCTTAATGATTGAAGCTTGCTAGCACAGAAAAACACAGCAAGTATCCTATGTTAACAAGAACCATTCATTAATTAGCAAAGTAAATGGTAATTTATCAGAAATAAATCTATTAAAGGACATTATGGTATAGCATATTGAGAGATTTCATATAAGAATATGCACAACACAAATGATAAATGATGTCCATTAAAAGAGAAACCATAAAAGATTCACATCCTTTTAAGTTTGAATATACATATTTCCTCTTCAATTTTGATGAACTAAGTGAGAACCCTTAAATTCTATGCAGACACTCTATTCAAAATAACTTATGCTTGAATATGGTGAAGAAATGAGGACATCAGTATTTTTATCACTCACTGTTAAAACACTTAGCATTCCAGTCAAACCATACTCTATAAACTAAGTATGTTTCGGCAGATTTGTGGGTAAATAGAATTATCACAATTTCAGAGAAGTCTTCCCTTCTTTTGTGATTGATCTTTAATTAGCAGTGGCTTAACCTGTCATCTTTAAGAGTCTCTGTCCCCTAATCTCTCTTCAGCAACTAATGATCAGTGAAAGGCTTATATGCACAAGAGAAATATGCTTTTAAAAGATATTCTGTGGTGAATGATTTTATGTATGAACCTTTTTGTAATTTAATAATCACACTCACAACTCTTCTCTGTGGTAATACATATTTTTACATTTTCATAATATGGGGTTCATTGATTTTAAACTGCAAGTATTATTGCAAACTAATCCAAAGGGTCATCCACCTTATATAGTTTCCTCATGTCTATTGGTAGAATAGGACTGAGACTTTTCACCACCATGCTAAATTTTCACCACCATGCTAAATTTATTCACAGGCTTCAGGATCAATAGTATTTCGTTTTACACTCATTCCTTGAAATTTGTTATAATCAGGTAGAATATTTAATTAACAATACTATCCCATGCTTCATTGTTATGATGTAACACAATTTTCACAGGACACATATTTAAATAAATATTTTATTTATTGATTGACTTATTTGAGAGATAGGCAGATAGCAAAAGAAGGGGGGAGAATGGTCCTATCAGGGCCTCTATCCACTGCAAATGAACTCCAGATGCATGTACTACTTTGTGCATCTGACTTATGTAGTTACTGGGGAATTGAACCTGGGTCCTTAGGCTTTGCAGGCAAGAGCCCTAAGGGATAAGCAATCTCTTTAGCACACAACACATATACTTTAAGGCCAGGCTACTTTCTCATTTGCCTCAGGTTTATTGAAATGCATACTAATAAAATGACCACCCACAATGCAGTCTATTTTCCATAGTCATAACTGATATAATTTATTTTTTCTTTGTATTAGTATAATAATCATTAGTTGTACCATGCAAGAGATTTATTAGGATATTTCCTTAGCTGCATAAGTTGTGTTTGGCTCATATTCAACCAATCTATTACTCTATCTTGAAAAGTGATTTTTAAAATTTATACTTATCTGTCTATTATCTATCTATCTATCTATCTATCTATCTATCTATCTATCTATCTAAACAGATTATATACTATTATCCCCTCATCCCATCTCCCATTATCCCGGGGTTAGGGTGATCACTTGTGGGGTGATGAAGATCTCAGTCAATCCCTATGGGATAATGGGAGACCTAACCTCCAAGTATTCCTATTATTCTGTGGCCCTTCCATTCTTTCCACCTCATTTTCCACAATATTCCTTGAACCATGGCAGGGAAAGGAGAATTTTTAATTTTGATTATTCTAGAATTTATATGTCCATTTTCATTATATCATTATGGCAGCCATTTCTTTTTTATGGTCTTCTTATATATTTTCTTTTTTAGTAGAAAAGTAGATACATTGCAATGTAATTTATAGATTTATGACAAAGCTATTAAAGTAGTTTCCCTAACACTTCCAATAAGCATCCCAGATATTTGTATGAGGCCAGTGTGAGGAGTATACACAAAAGTTCAAAGTTCAAACACCAAAGCTAAGAGTTTTTGAAGAGGCCTTGTTACAATTCACCAAACACAAGACTAACACTGCTTTTCCTTAAACACTGGAGGTTTTTTTTAAAAAAAAATTGTGCAGCAAAAATTGATAAGCTTGATTTATAACCTATAGTAACTAACTAAATAATAAAAATAAATTTAAAAGCCGATAAAGAGTTTTCGCTTTAAATATTAATCTGTTTTGAAATAATTCTGTCAGAAGATATCTCCATATCTTGTCAACAAGAAGCACAAGTTTTTTAGGATTCCAAGAGTATCTATACTATTCTCTCACCCTCCCTGCCCTTCTCTCTCCCCATTATCCTCCTCAATGTTGAAGCTCTTTGAGTAGGAAGAGAGCAATTGAAGTACATTGTTTCTTCTGGAAAATTGGAACTAAGTACATTTGGTCACATCAAGCCATCACTAGCAATATAATACAGTAGAAGTCCTAATTCACAATTAAGATTTTTACCACAAATATTAGGTAGAAAGAAATATTGCAAAATAGCTTAGACAAAGTTCTGAAAATGTTTTTGTTTTCTTAAAACAGATATGTGTATGTTTCTGATGAACATGCATACTCAGGTGGTAATTTAAAACTTTTAGCAACTTTACATTTAATTAATTAATTTAAAGTATAATGCTTCCTGAAAATATTAATGATATGCACATCTTGTTTATAAACATGAATATTTGCTAATATAAAATATAAAAATTATCTAGGGCTAGAGAGATGGTTCAGAAGTTAAAGATACTTGCTTACAAAATCTGATGACCCAGGTAGAGCCAGATGCACAGAGTAACAAATGTATCTGGAGTTCATTCACAGTGGTAATATGGCCTTAGGCACAAATGCTATTTGTGATGATTTCTAAAGCCATTTTTTACTTCCCAAGAATAACATGTTTTTACTCCATGAAATTTATTAGGACATGTTGGTGGGAGTGATCTTTTATATAATAAATAAAACAAGTGTATTTTTGTGGGAGTATGGTATGAAACATAATGTCAATTCCAACCCACATGTTATATTTGTAATGGCTAATGTTATTAGGAAAAAAAGCATGTTTTCTATAAGATGAAAAATACTAAAATTATAATGATAAATTCAAGCTCTTATAATAAATATTGGTAAAGTGAGTATATATATAATGCAGCATTGATAGGACAAGATCACCATGCTGTAGGGGATTTCACATTTATTTTTAGTAACGTATGAGCCAAATAAAACATGCCTAGAGGGGAGAGTTAGTCCAGTGAATTGAGTGTGTCATCTGTTGATTGTAAAAGTCAGTGTTTATTTTTCAAAAAATATAGTTATACTGTGTAACTATCTCAAAAATGAATAGGCTTATGATTGGACTTCCATGACTATCAAACAATATGAATCTGTGCTGTCATGCTACAGACTGCCACATTATAAATTGATTGGCAATGTGTTTGGAAAAACTGATATCATAAGACCTACCACATCAGAATCAAGAAGTTTAAAATTGTGGCTAGGGAGCTGGCTTAGCATTTAAGGCACCTGCCTGTAAAGCCTAAGGACTCATGTTGGACTCTCCAGGACCCATGTAAGCCAGACACACAGTGACATAAGGGTGCAGTGCTGCACACACACACACACACACACACACACACACACACACACACACAAACACATGCACACATACACACACACATACACACACACAAGGGAGTGAATGCATCTGGAGTTTGACTGCAGTAGCTGGAAGCCAATTCCCTCTTAAATACCTTTACTATAGAATTGTTATTACCTAATTTTCTTAAGAAGATGCATCAAGAACCAGTTAGTGACCATTCTTGCCTCATCAATTACATATGCTATACTCACAAGGTTTCAAAAATTTAATGTGAACATCATTCTTATATATGGTAATCAGAGTCAAGAGTTGGGGCAACAAAAATTGTGAATCATATACAACAGACATTAAAATTTTTACTTCATAATATAAAAAATTGAAAAGAAAATATCAGTTTACCAGACATGCAAGTTTATTTGATAAGAAAGTCATTTTTGTAAATTGAAGTCCCTGCTCTGAAAAAATACATGTGTTTTCCTGCTAAAGTTGAGCACTTGCACAGTCTTACCACATGTTTTTCTTCATATTTTCATTCACAATTGTTCTAAGCTCATGCTATTGGCCAGTCACTCCTAATTTTGACATGACAGTCACAGCTTTACCCTTTTCACATGCTGTGACTGTCAGAGGTAATTCTTTTCCATACCTCTATCCCTTTCTTATGCCTGTTTATACATGGAATATCATACACCTCAGTGACACCTCTCTGATGCCTTCCCTGGTTCTATTTCAACTAGGTAGAGTTAAATACTACCTGCCAAGTACCAGCAAGTCTTTTTGGTGTCTTTTCTAGAGCATCTCTCTTACCATTCTTTGTACATGCCATTGTGCTTTTTCCTTTTTCCCCTTATGGTATAAACAGACTGCAATGTTTCATCTTCACTTATTTAATACCCAAATCTCTATGTGACACACAAAAATATACAAATGAACAATCCATATGTTATTCACTTAGATTTAACACTCATAAATAAAAATAACATTTATAACTTGCTCCTTTCAGTAGCTGCACACTACAAAATAATGGGCTAAACTTCACTGAAACTGTTAGTTTTGATTTGATTGTCTAGTATGATTGAAGATTCTTCTTTATGGAAGAATGAGGCAGACATACAGAGCAAGGCTCAGGAGTCTAGCTTGGGGAACCTAGTAATAAATCAAATCTAGATTAGACGGAGGAGGAAAGATCAGCTGGATATTGAAGGTCACAACAGAGCAGTAGGTTGACATTAGAAAAATAAATAGGGGTTACAAGAACAGTTACATTTCACAGTTCAGCTAGGAGATTGGTCAAGGGTAGAAAGTTAACTGGCACCTTGAGTTTAGGGCATATCTCTAAAGTTTAGTTACCTAGACTTCCCAATTTTGAGCTCTTAGTGAGAAATTGTTTTCCTAGTCTCATATACTACGTTGTTATGAAATATCTAAAGGACACAAAGTCTAATAAAAGCAAAATAAAATTTGTACATAGGTAAATAGTTAAGTGATAAAGTATATTAATTTTATGATCTAATGTAACCATGTGTCAATAGTATGTTAATTAGCTGACACAGGTTCGTAATTCCAGCTGATCAGGATGCTATAGCAGGAGAGTCATAAGTTGAAGGGTTGCCTAAGATACAGAGGGAGTTGCAGGACAGTCTGGGTAATTTTGTGAGACCCTCTCTCCAAATAAAATAAGACAAGGCCTGAAAATACAACCAATCATATGTGTGACCCTATCATCAATCCCAAGTACTACTATAAAAATAAATAAAAATATAGTCCACACTAGTTTAGAACTCCTGATCCTCCTGCCTCCACCTCTTCAGCAATTTCCTATTGGTAAGTGCCACCATAACTAGTAAATCAAAATATACCACAGCCTGCACACAAGAATTTCATATCTCAGTTACAGAAACCACCACTGTGTCCTACCTTATAGATTCAGCTTTCATTCAAATTAGCTTTAAAATTAACCAGTCAAACCTTTGTAAGTTCATCTTTCTTGATTAGTGATGATAATATCTTTCTGGAGAAGCTTACATTTGCAAGGCATTTTCCTATATTGTGTGACTTTGTCTTTTCAAGAGCTTATGGTATCTACTAAGACTGCATTATACAGACTTTGAACAAAGATTCCATTTACTAGTATATTGATTAAGGCTTCTGTAGCAGACAGATTCAGGTTTGCTGAGATGAACATCCAGACCAGGCACAGTTATGGAGGAAGGGATATTTATTGAAGCCTACAGATCCAGGAGAAGTTGCATAAATGGCAGAAGAAGCTGGCCTGCCTTCACAGGAGCAAGCAGAGAGAGAAGTACAAGCCAAAAGCTGAAAGCCACAGCACACTTCAGGAACTCCTGCTAGGCACACTTTGCATATCTTTAGATTGAAATCTGAAACCCACCATCACACCTTAAGATCCACCCAGTGACATTGCCTCCAGCCAGATGGCTGCAGAATACAAACTACAAACAAATAAACAACTGAATATATTGGGGGCCATCTATTCTATTCAAACAAACACATCTTTTTTCTATAAACATTTTTTGAATTCTGATGATGAGCAACCCTATGAAATGCATGAATTTTTGCAATTCCTGAAAATGTTCTCAATCTCTGATTTTTACTTTATTCTATTGTTAACAGATTCTTACTCTCATTAAATCAAACATCTAGAAGTTATTCAGCTGAATAGTTGTTTTTCATTGACCAGTTTGAACTACTACAACAAAATACCTTATACCAGGTAATTTATAAGCAACAGAAATTTATTTCTCACAGACAGAAAGCCAGACTTTCTAAGATTAGGAGACCAGCAGATTTCAGCTGTGGAGAAAGCATTATGCTTCATAGATGCTGACTTTTGGCTCTGTTTTCACATTATAGAAAACTCAGTGCAGCACTTTAGGACTTATTTTTTAAATGCTCAAAATAATTTATTATTTTAATGTATGAACAGTTTTAATTATTGTTTAAAATATGAAATTGAAACCTGATATGGACTTGAGATTTTAATTAATGGACTTTGGCATAGTAATGGGACATACAAGTCGTTATTTTTGGTCATTTTAACTTAAAATGATTATATAGCATATAACTGGAACCAGTGAAATAGGAATTCAGATGCATATAGGAATGAAAAAAAAATAGAGTGCACTGGTTCAGGCCATGTCAAGTAGAGTCAATAACATCATAAATCATATCTTAGACATACCCACAGCTGAAACGTTGACCTGAGTTTCAGAAATGTTCATCCTTGGTTACAAGATTTAGACAAGGCCATGCTGAGTTTCCTGAAACATGGTCAACCCCTTCTCACATCTATCCCATACTACACAGAGACAGAGAGTATATCCATTGTCTTTTCTATGAGACACTGAACTTCTGCCATCATCAATCATGATTCCTGACTACAAGTGAGATAGTTCTCAATCTCTTTGTGGTGTAATGCTACATATGTGGCCAACATTCTGTAAAATCTCTTACACAGTTTGAACACTATATATGACTCTGCTTCTCAGATTGAAATTCTTAGCACCAAGTAAGTCTAGTTTCCTTAGCTTTTGACTCAATTTTGATTTCACTTGGGAGATATGAAGTCCTTCTTTGCTCCACACCAAGTAACTGTCACAGAAATTTCAGACATATGAATACCTATATTTTCAGGGATATAGGTATATAAAGATAGATATCTTAGGTATCTGCTGTTATGCCCTCTTTAAGAAACTATAGGAAAATGGGTTTTAGTAAACTGTCCATGACTTTGCACATAAAAATTTTGGGATGCAGAATTTTACTTAGTAGTATGAATTCATAGGAAAATGTCTGAATATTGAAATCCAACAATATGTGGTAAAAACATCTTTTTTATTAGTTTTCTATTCAGCAAATACAGGCAGTTTGGTACCATTATTAGGCTCATCCGTGACCTACCCCCTCCCCATTGGCTCCTCCTTGTTGAGGTATATGGGTCATGCATTGTGGAGTTAGCCTACAGTTATTGGTAAAATAAATGTCTTTGCATATCCTGACCCATCATTCTTTCTGTCCCGTCTTCCACAAAATTTCCCTGAGCCATGATGGGTTCTTTTTCGATCTGCTTCAGTGATGAGGTGTTGGGGGCCTCTGAGGCTCTGGCTCTCTGATTTGGTAGGAGTTTATTTTTCTCTGTGTTGATCTCCTACCCCCTTGTGCTGGTATCTGGTTCCCCAGGAAAACAGGACCCTTGCTTGTTTTACCAGTTTTTCTTAGTTTCAGCCAGGGCCCTTTTGAGGTATGATGAGGTGGCTCTCTCCTTAGGATCTGCATCTATCTGAAAAAGAGAAGCAGATTCCTCAACAGAGAGTAAGTTAGCACCAGGGAAATTAGATAACCCTTACTCTTTTTGTTTTTATAGACAATTTAATAGGTGTAGGCCCTCGTGTACCCCATGATTGATGGTAGCTTGATGTTGGAGAGAGGGATACTTTAGGACTTTTTAATAAAGGCATCAATCTCATTTAAAGAAGTAGGGAAATAGACCATACTTGGTGGTTTCACAAAGGTCCTTTGATCTGTCTTCTCAAAACAGAGAGTATTTCTTTTGCTGAGGATATGTTTGGATATGCGAGGCCTTCTGCATCTCCATATGAAATTTGAGATCATTTTTTCTATCTTTGTGAAGAACGCTGTAGGGATTTTAATTGGATTGCATTAAATCTATATATTGCCTTTGGTAGGACTGTCATCTTAACAAAGTTAATTCTGCCTATCCAGGACCATGGGAGGTCTTTCCATTTTCCCAAGTCCTCCTCAATTTCTTTTTTGAGTGTTTTTATGTTTCTGTTGTATAGATCTTTCACTTCCTTGGTTAACATTATTCCAAGGTATTTTATATTTTTTTGTTGCTATTGAAAATTGGACTATGTTCCTTATTTCTTTCTCTGTACCTTTGTCATTTGCATAAAGAAATGCTACTGATTTTTGTGCATTGATTTTTGTATCCTGACCTTAATGGGAATTCCTCCAGTCTCACTCCATTGAGTATTATTTGGGCCTTCAGAGCTTTGTATATTGCCTTTATTATGTTAAGATGTGAACCAACCATGCCACTTCTCTCCAATGTTTTGATCATGAAGTGATGTTGTATCTTGTCAAAGGCCTTTTCTGCATCTATCGAAATGATCATGTGGTCTTTAGGTTTAACCTTGTTTATGTGGTGTATTACATTGACAGATTTCCGTATGTTGAACCACCCTTGTGTTCCTGGGATAAATCCCACTTGGTCAAGGTGGATAATGCTTTTGATGTGCTGTTGGATTCGGTTTGCAAGGATTTTGTTCAGGATCTTTGCATCTAAGTTCATTAGGGAAATAGGCCGATAGTTTTCTTTTCTTGTAGCATCTCTGCCTGGTTTTGGAATTAGGGTGAAACTAGCTTCATAAAAGGAGTTGGGTAGCTTTCCCTGTTCTTCAATTGTGTGGCACAGTTTAGGAAGATTGGTGGTTTGAGTTCTTCATGAATTACAGGTTAGTGCCCATTAAGAAAATGTGGAAAAATATAACTAATATACAAAAGTTGGGGGGGGGAGAGGAACAGGGAGGAAGGGAAGATGTATAAGGTTTAGGTTAGACTTGATCCTACCCTCTCCAGTGTCTTGTGGTTCAGGCGTTTCCTGTAAGGGCCTGGTGAAGGTTCAACCATTTGGTCTGCCTTTTAGGAAGTATATTTTTATGGTACCATTGCCATTTGGGTCTAGATTAGGGTTTCCCACCGCTTCAATGCCCTCCTCTCCCTCCCCACCCATCCTATTGTCTAATCCTTGAGATGCTTGCTGGGTATGTAATGCATCTTGGGTAGATTCAGGTTAGGTTCTGTAGATGAGTGAGACTATGTGGCAGTTTTCTTTCTGTGATTGGGTAAGTTCACTGAGAATGATCTGTTCTAGGTTCACTCATTTTTCCTCAAATTTCATTGTGTCATTTTTTCTTAGTGCTGTGTAGAATTCCATTGTGTAGATATATCACATCTTAGTTATCCATTCTTCTAGTGATGGATATCTGGATTGATTCCAGCTCTTAGCTATTATGAATTGAGCCGCTACAACCATGGTTGAGCAAATCTCTCTGGCCTGTGGTTTGAAGGTTTTAGGGTAGATGCCCAGTAAGGAAATAACTGGGACTGTTGGTATCTCTACAGTCAGCTTTTTCAGGAGTATCCATATTGCTTTCCAATGTGGTTGAACCATCCTACATTCACACCAACAGTGGATGACTGTTCCTACTTCTCCATATCCTTGCCAGCATTTATTTTCGTTTGATTTCTTGATGTTTTCTATCCTTATTGGGGTAAGATGGAATCTCTCTCTCTTTTTTTTTTTTGTTTGTTTTTTGTTTTTCTAGGTAGGGTCTCACTCTGGCTCAGGCTGACCTGGAATTCACTATGTATTCTCATGGAGGCCTTGAACTCACGGCGATCCTCCTACCTCTGCCTCCCAAGTGCTGGGATTAAAGGCGTGCACCACCACGCCTGGTGACTCATAGTTGTTTTAACTTGCATTTCTCTGATGATTAGGGATGATGAACATTTTCTTAAGTGTGTGTTTGCCATTTGTGTTTCTTCCTCTGAGAACTGGCTGTTCAGCTCTTTGCACCATTTTGTGAGTGGGGTATTTGACTTCTTACTGTTTAGATTTTTGAGTTCTTTGTAGATTCTAGATACTAGGCCTCTATCAGTTGAATAACCCACAAATATTTTCTCCCATTCTGTGGGTATTCTATTGGCTTTGCTTATTATATGCTTGTCTGTAAAGAAACTCTTCAGCTTCATATGATCCCATTGGTTGAGTGACTGTTTAAGAACTTGAGCCACTGGGGTTTTGTTCAGGAAGTCTTTTGCCATTCCTATATCATGGAAAGTACTTCCTAAATTTTCTTCTAGTAGTATTTGAGTTTCTGGTCTTATATTGAGGTCTTTGATACATTTGGATTTGAGTGTAGTGCATTGTGAAATGTGTGGATCAAATTTCAGTTTCCTGCATGTGGTTATCCAGTTTGTCCAGCACCATTTGTTGAAGATGCTGTCTTTTTTCCAGCCTATATTGTTTGGGCCTTTGTCAAATATCAAGTAGCTATAATTGCTTGACCCAAAGCCTGGGTCCTCAAGTCTATTCCATTGGTATATACTCCTGTTTTTATGCCAGTACCATGCTGTTTTCATTACCATGGCTTTGTAATATAGCTTTAGATCAGGTATGGCAATGCCACCAGACGTATTTCTTTTTCTGAGGATATGATTGGATATGTGAGGCCTTCTGCCTTTCCATATGTATATGGCATCGTACACTCCTTGTCATCACTTGGATGCATTTATCTCCAAGTTTTCTCTTCTAGTCCATTGATCTATGTGTCCATTTTTGTCAGAACCATGCTGGTTTTGTTACTATAATTCTGTTTTGAGGTCAGGTGTTTAAATTCTTCCTGCATTCTTCCTCCTTTCTGCTCATGATTACTTTGGCTGTTTTTGAGTCTCTTATGGCTCTTTGCAAATATTAGGATAATTTTCTATTTACTGGAGAAAAAAAAACAAACTGAAGGCTTTTAATGTTTTTTTTTTATTTATTTTATTATTTTTTGAGAGAGGGAAGTGGCAGATAGAGAGGGAGAATGGGTGTGCTGGGGTCTTCAGCCACTGCAAATGAACTCCAGATATATGTAACACCTTGTGCATCTAGCTCACATTGGTCCTAGGGAATCAAACTTGGATCCTTTGGCTTTGCAGACAAGTGCTTTAACCACTAAGCAATCCCTGTAACCCCATACTGAAACTTTGATAGTGACTGTATATACATATTGCTCTGAATGGTATATATGTATTATTTAATTACAATATTAATTATTTCAATCCATGAACATGGAGTGCTTGTGTATTCTCTGCCACTCTTAAACTAATATTGTATAATTGATTTTTGGTGTTTTTTTAATTATTACAGACAAACTTAGTATGGATGTATCATATGTTGGTACCATTCTTTCCTTCTTCAGTGCCTCTATCCTACTGGGGGCCCTCCTCATGAAGTTGCTGATATTCCCTATGGTGTTGTGGGTTATGCACTGTGATAGCAACATTCAGTTATTAATTTTTAGGCATTAGGGGATATTGGTCATAGGACCCTAGCCTTAGTATACAGGAACTAGGAATGGAATCCAAACCAAAGTTATTGCATTTTTCTCAATGGAGTAAGAAGAACAAGTGGAGGTAAACAAAGGAATTTATACAAGATCAGCATCTCTGAAACTCAGGGCAGGAGAAGCAGCCTAAAATATTTTGAGTTGCCAAATCAGCAGATCCAATGATTGTATACTGAATGTCAGAATGTTTGGACAGATGTTATTCTAGTTAAGATCAAAATGGATTGATAATTTGGGTTGTGGTAGAAGGCAAAGTTTTGATGGTCCAAGCCAGAAGCAAAAATGCTTAGAAGGAATTGGTAACTTTTTATTATTAATTTTCTACTATGCAACTTTATATGCAATTGATTGATTTATTAGGTATAGATTTCAATGCAACTCTGTTATATTTTAAGGTAATTGAAATATATGGATATGAGGAGGATTTATTTACAGATTACATCATGTAACCAATGGCATCAAAATAAATATTGTTTGTTTGAAACATTTAATTTGTAGAAATTTGAATATTTTTAAAACAATGATATACCTGTGATGATAATTTAGCATGTATTTTAAGTGTCATTTCTTCATGACATGTTTGTATAACAGTACCAGCATGTGTTACATAACATTTGAATTTAGGTATAGTTGATTTTGTTCTGTGGAGTTTGTATTCTCAATAATGACGAAATCATGAAAAAGAAGTAGGGTCTTTAGTACTATATTACCTTTCAAAGGCTCCACCTTCTAATACTATAGCTTAGGTGAGTAGTTTTCAAAATAAAAAATTCAGGGGACACAAACATTTAGATCATAGACATTTCTCTGGGTTTTGTACTCCTCACCCCTGCTATTCTGTTGCATGTCTCTTAGATATACTTGTGTTCATCTTTTCCTATTTTCTTATTCCAACTTTTTGTACTTCTGTTCTCTCAAGTATATTTTAACAGTCACTTTTCTTATACTTTTCTTGAGGCATGAAATTTCTTTGCAAGGCACTTAGGAAAATGGAAGTCCTTATAATGTTCATGAACAGAATGTATTGAGAGTAGCAGAAGTTAATGTGAACAATGCTAATGGAAGAGTCAACTAGCTCGTCAGAGCATGTACTCGTTAAAAACAGCAAGTTATAATCCCGTCTTAAATAGCAAGCAAAATGCAACTGGTCTCTTTTTACTTCCTAAAATAGACAAAGTCTAACTAATAATTGGCTTGTCAATTTACTGTGACTATTAATATCCGGCACACAAAGTTGGCCTTTGTTAATTTAGAATTCACATTTTCATTCTGAATATAATTATCTGACTATATATAGATTAAGTAATTTAAAGCTAGCTAATGATTGTTTAAACATTTAAAGTAAAAACAAAACTGCAGACATTAGTGAATTGTACATTTAGAAAATCTGTAACAATTGGATCAAAATTAATGTCAGCTGAGAAGTTAAATTGGACTCATGATATTTTATGACATTTACAGTGCATCTTGCCCATGGCTTATAAATACACTTTAATATAAAAGAATTTTGTGAGGTTCATATAGAAATAGAAGTTATTTTATTATGTTAATATATGCTTCATTAACCTAAGAAAGTAATTTGCAATTTTTCCTATGTGCTGACATTTACTAGGTGCAAGGCTCTATAAACAGTAGTTTTAGAAAACATTCACCAATTGTGAAAATGACTATGAAAATGGAGGCCCCATCTGGGATATAATTTGATCTGTGGGAGAGTACTTCTCTAGAATGTGTTAGGCCCCGGATTCCATCCCTGGCACTGCAGAAAATTATAATGTATCATATGCACAACTTGAACATTCTGTTTTAAATTTCAGTGTCTGAAATACTCAGAATTTCTGCTTTAATTGCACAGTAACACAGTATTTATAGTAAGATAAAAGTTGACTTTCTCCTCTGAGATGGGAGATTAGAATATGATTCTCTAAGTGTATTGAAATAATAATCAATTTAGTCAGCACATGTAGAAGAGCAGGTGAATCCATGTTGGTAATCCATCAGCTTTTCAAATGGCATACAAATTTAACTGTTTTAATACTGTAGGGGTTTTTTCCAAATAAAGGGGTTCTGTGTATTGTGGTATATGAACTGAAGCCTTGGAACAATAGTGATGCCACTAATTAAATAAGATTATTAGTGGCATTAAATCATTCATCTCCCACTGCTAGGAAAGAATATTATAAATTCTTGGAAAGCCTTTTACAAATATGCGATCATGTTTTTATTTTTCTTTCACTCCCTGCCTTTTTCTACTCACTCCCCAAATTTTAATTTATTGGATCTCTTCAGTAGGGTGAAAATTAGTTTTCTCTGATGTTTTGGACATTTTCCAAGTCTATAAACAGGATGCATATACACACACATACATATATGCATGTATATGTCTATATGTCTATATATATATATATATATATATATATATATATATATATATAGGCATTTATATATGTATATGTATGTGCAATTATACATTTTTCTAACTTAGTGTGTCTGACATTTTTTTAATCATTATCATTTATTATGTTCTTTGTGTTTTGTTTTCTGGACCTATTTGCTATGTGTGTGAGGAAGATATCAGGCACTGTGCTATTGTATCAGTACAGCTGCTACTGTCAAGAAAAGGGAGGCCTTATGAAAATAACAGAGGATTCAAATGGGTTCTGAAGATCCTTGTTTATAGAAGCTTGTCTAACACTATGCTGCAGAATGAGAATGGTGATGAAGTAGGGAAAGATTTGATTCCATTATCTCACTGAAAAATTATCTCGGATTCTGTGCTAGTTTCCTATATGGCTAGATAGTAAAAATTAGTACAAATCTGGTACCTTAGCATGACCATTTTTTTTTATTATTTTAACATTCTGGAGTCCAAAATCTTCTATTAATGTCTGTACTACCTATGCAAAGGATAAATTTACTGTTAACATTAATTTTTATGTAATTATTATACATTTTCTATGTGGATAATTTAATAACAACTACAGTTTCTACTTAAAATGCTCAAACAATAATGAGTTGGCACATCCCTTGACTCTAGCTGTATCACTCCCACCTCTGCCTCTGTGTTCAGCAGCATATGATTATCTTCTCTCTATTTCTGTTTCATTCATTCAGTAATTACCAGGCAGTCTTTCATTCCTTTCTCTCTTTCCCTCTCTCTCACCCACTGCTTCTATTCCTCTGTATAGGAATGTTTGTTCATGCTTGCCTGTGTATAGTAGTTAGTAGACTGTTTTTAATTTAAAGGATATTTTCCATGAAATGGTGAGTACATTATCAGAAACTGTTCTCAACACAAGAAAAGCCTCCCTTGGAAGTGTTTCTGTAACTATTCCCATTTTAAAACAAACAAACACGGTAGGAATGGTGGTAATTCTGAGAAACTAAGGGCCGTTATACTCTCAATTTTCATAGGTAACATTGGAAATATAATACTGTTCTCTTATATTTGGTAAGAGTTGATTCATGTGTAATATGAAAAGTCTGTTAATAAGTGGATCAACGGTTAGGTCTGCCAATGAAAATGGCACATATTGTCCAGTCTTCACAAATAAAGGTTTGGGAATAATATGCCTTTCCTCATTGGTTTAGCATTTCCTGGACTGTAACCATGATAACAATAGTACTCATTTTTTTTTTTGACAACCATGCAGATAGTCACTTTCTTAGTTCAGTATTGTAGGCTTTACGGTTGATCAGCTGTGTCATGATATTGAAAGGTTTCCCAATGGTGTAGGTAGTATAGCTCCAGGAGAATGTTTGCCAAACATGTACAAGGCCTTGTGTTTGTGATTTTGGTCCCCAGAAATGCAAAGTGTGCTGTTTGTCAAGGTACTGATAAAGCTTTGCTCATTTTTTATCAAGTTCATATTGAATTTTTCTGTTAATTACAGCAATCTGTTAATTACAGTGTTGGGCAAGTGATAAGTAAATACCAAAAAGTGTTTATGTGTCAGTTTAGGGATGAAGAGTTTCTTTGAAAAGCAATATCAAGCAAGCCCTGTTAGATGAGCTATACCTTAATTAAGGGCAAGGGTTTAGGTAGATATGATTGAGGTAGAAATTTATTGCTGAGGGCTAGAGAGATGGCTCAATGGTTAAGTGTGCTTCCCGTGAAAGGGAGAAAAGGTCTGAGGGGACTTGAAACCACCGAAGTTCAAATCTCCAGAATCCAGTGTAAATAGCTTGGTATGGACACACATGCCTATAAGGCCAGTATCACAAAAGGGAGCAGAGATCAGGGAATTGCCCCAGGCTTACAAAAAGCAACAAGCTCCTGTTTCTGTAAGAGATTTCAGCTCAAATAATAATTGGTGGAAGATCAATGGAGTGGAGTACTTGATGGTCTGCTCTGGCCAGCTCTGATGTGTGCCCCTTCATTGCAGGAAAGCATATTGGGTACAGGAAGGGCACATAGAGGTACATATATTGCAAATGCCACATACACATACACAGAAACTAAAAAAGGAAAAAAAAACCAACAACAAGAAATGTGTTGCTGATAGCTCAGTCAGTATTAAAAGAGGCACAGTGAGAAAAGCTGTGTTGGTTTTCAGAACCGGGCAGTTTGATAGCCAAATGAAGCAAAAGTTCAGCCAAATGAATTTAAAAACAAGTGTCATAACTGTTAGGAAAGCCAAATTATTTGGATAGATAGATAGATAGATAGATAGATAGATAGATAGATAGATAGATAGATAGATAGATAGACAGACAGACAGACAGGCAGATAGACAGACAGGTAATAGATGTAGATTGATTTTCAAAAAGGGTAAAGGATAGTATCCAAATTATTCCTATTAAGTAGTCACAAAGAAGACAATAGAATGAAGTTGTGGAACAAGGAGTCCGAGGGCATAAAATCAATTGGAAAGCTCATTTATGGGCAAGAAGTGATCGACTATGATTTGAGGTGGGTCTTATTGGAGAGATCAGGTTGCAGAGATAGTCAGAAGCATAATCTTAACACAACAGTATAGGTGATAGAGAAGAATCAAGGTGAGTTGGTATTACTGTGGCTGACAAGGAAGAAGTTAACACTGATTGAAGAAATTCTTTGAGACGAATTGTGTTACAGGTCTGTGGTACACTTTGGGAAGATTTCTCCCAATTGAGGCTATGGACACAGCTTGGGTGGGTGAGCAGGTGCTTGGACTAGATGTGTGCTTGAGAGTTCCCCTGAGTGAAATAACATAGGAAATCTGATACTTCTGGGTGTGAAGTATAAATTATATTCTTATTCTATCTCAACTTTTCTTGAAATAATGAATAACAATTAGGCACTCCAATTTCAGAATGTCTTATTTTCCTCCTTAAGAAAGACTAAGCATTAATTTTACTCCTGAATAACCAAATGATGCACTATCCTCAGAAGATTCTTGTGAAACAACTGAGGTTGGGTTGTAATATTTTTGGGATAATTTTGTCTTGCCACATTTAATGGATCTTAAAGACGTTTCTATTGTGTCCTGAAAACAAAAAGTATTCTGAGAATCAATAAAATCATATGGTTATCCAGGCTTTTAAGTTTCTAAGTATTTTGAACATTGATTTTACTCATTTGTTTAATCATAATTTTATTAAAATATTGATGACTATTTTCATAAATTATTTACATACAGTCAAGCTTAGTTATTCACAAGTATATTTTATAGTGTTAATGTACTGGTGGAGACTACCCCTCTTGCTTGCTATTGTCATTTCTTTCTCTTTTCCTTTTGTCCATGAAAATAATGTACTACTTAATAGCTACTAATGATACAGCCAACATTGTAAATAACTGAAACTATGAAAGGAATTTAAAAAGATACTTGAATCAAATATGTCTTTAAAGCAGATACATTTGATTGGCATATATTTGAACTGTGTCTATTTGCATTTAAATTCTAGTGACCTCCTAGGCAATTTTAAGTTTTGTGTTGTTTTCCTCCTCTGTTGTCTATCTTTACATGCTATATTGATTCCTGAGTGTTTGTGGGACTTCTATTTTCCAGCTCATTTAAGTGTATTTCATCCTGCTGTGCTGGTCATCAGCAAGCCACAAAAATGGTAATCAAGTAGCAACATAATGCAATGCGATTTGAAACAGGGGGATTGTACTTCTCTGCAGGCATGGAATTTTTTATCCTAGATTATTCAGTGTATTTAGAACATAAAGACTGGTGTGAGTTTTCTCCATGAAAGGATTGAGAATGTCAAATGTCAGTGATTCTAGGCATGTAGAATTTAGGAACAAGCTCAAATATTCAAAGAAGTAAAAATATGGATCATTATAAAGATATCATTTTTACTTAGTTTGCAAAATGGAATGTTTTTTTTTTTTTTTTTTAATGAAACTAACAGCTGTAGCCAATGTAAAATGCATTTGCTTAAAGGGGCAATTCAAATCCAAATCTGAGACTGTTACTCAAAGGAAATAACAGCCATTTGAATGTAATTAATTTAATTTCATATTTCCTAAAACAAATCTCACTCTGTTGTCCCTCCTCCTCAACAAATTTTACAACACTGAGCAACTAAGACCTAGCACAACAATTACTGATCATATCCTGCTTCTAGTACAAATTATAATCATAATATTTTGTGTGTATTCCAAACAAAAATAAAATATTTCATAACCAAGACTAATCTAATATGCAATCGTAGTTTCCTTTTATTTAGGACTGTAATGTGCTCATTGATATGTATGTTTTCCATTTAATTTACAATACTACTGACACAAAGAATTTATTTTCATCACAGTTAAAAGAGCATTTGGAGATATGTTGTAAAAGCCATCATTCATAAAATATAAATGTCCTGACTACAGTCACCCATAGCATTACCTCACTTTCTAGGAGTCACTACCTGTAATTTTTCAAATTCTTACTACTACCACAGATTTCTGTATTTACTGTGTTCCCATTATCCTATAAAGTAATTATGGTTCTTAGGGAATGATTAGTCAAAGCACAGCCACTTGACATAAGTTTCCATCTCTTTTTCTTTTTTCTTTTTTTGGGGTATATCATAAATTTCATTTTCCATCCACTTTCATTTTTTTTTTCCTGATGCACACTTTTCCTTATTAAAGATTTAAATTTATCTACACAACTCTTTCTCTATAGTAGTATATTATTGTCACAGAAAAAAAAACAATAACTTCTCTTATTTCTGTGAGGTCTCTTAAGTTAGTTGTTTTGTTTTGTTTGAGGAGCTGATTTTTCTTTATTAATAAAAGGTGTCTTCAAGTTCCTGTTGAGTTTGATTGTATGTTTATTCCTCCCTCATATTTAAGGCTTCCTTTAATTTTTGCTTGTTCTTGCTTGTCTGCTGAAGGTTGAGTGTAAGACAGTAGAAAGATACTTGGCAGCTCATCATACTCTATGGATTTGATGCTAAACATTTTGTCTTTCTTATAGATTAAGAAACACTTTCTGTCCATACCTTTTGATCTATAAAATTGGTCAGATTCATATAGAGTACATTCTATATTTGAGTAATATGAAGGGTGCTGCATGTAACATGAAAGTGTGTCTTCAACTTCACCAAGTGTTCACTTCTGCAAAAATTCATATAAAGGCTCTACAGAAAACAAATTCAAGGCCTTGGCAAAAAAGAAACATTGATATGTTTCATTCTTCTTCCACTCCACAAGCATTCTCCCTCCTCACCACTATTGACATCAGTGTCTGAGGCTTTGAGGAGTTCTACTTTAATAATCAAGTTCTTAATGTCAACCTTCATCGGATAAGGATAATTATTATTTTTCCAGATCATTTAAATGAGTTATTAATTTCTAGCTTCTACAATACTGTTTTGAAAGTTTCCTACCACATTCTTTTTGCCCATTACAGTTTTATGCTTAATTAAATATTCTTTCATTTGTTTCCATATGTTTTCAAGTGGGGGGATTTAGGTTTCTGTGTTATATCCAATATAGCTACATAACAGTCAATATTAGACAATAAAGAATTGAACTCTGACATTTTGCATGATGATAGAATAAAAATAAATTGTTACTAGTCTGCATAGAGGATTTATGAATTTGAGAAATAACTGCAATGTATAAGCCAATTTGATTTTTTTTTTTTTTTTTTTTTTTGGTTTTTCAAGGTAGGCTCTCACTCTAGCTCAGGCTGAGCTGGAATTTGGTGATCCTCCTACCTATCTCTCCCAAGCGCTGGGATTAAAGGTGTGCACCACCACGCCCGGCTCAATCTGAAACTGTTTTAAAGTGAACCTTGCTGTGTTTGATATTTTTGTGGTGGTGTGGACAAGATGATAATCATTTTTAAAAATTATTCCATAGAAAATTAATTCTTGGGCTGTAGAGATGGTTTAGCAGTTAAGTGTTTGCCTGTGAAGCCTAAGGACCCCAGTTCGAGACTCGATTCCCCAGGACCCACGTTAGCCAGATGCACAAGGGGGCGCTTACATCTGGAGTTCGTTTGCAGTGGCTGAAAGCCCTGGTGCACCCATTCTCTCTGTCTACCTGCCTATTTCTATATCTATCTCTCTCTCTCAAATAAATAAATAAAAATAAAGTATTTTAAAAAATGAAAATTAATTCTTGTGCATAAACCCTGTTATTGATCACTTTAACATCTGTAACACTAAAGAACTGAAATTACTGCTTTCCTTTTTTTTTAATGTGGTGGAAAGTGTCCACCATGGACTTTGTGCAGGAATTATTGATTGTGTACTTTTATTTGGCTTACCATTTTTCTATATTTTTAGCTTAACTTCAGTGTGAGACTAATCTTATTAATACCATTTAAAATTTGGAAAGCAGCACTGTTCTTACCCCAAATCTAGAATTTTTTGTGTGTGTGTGTGTACATTTGCATGTGCATGTGTGTGTAGAAATGTGGATGATAATATAGTGTTTTTATATTTCAGTCCATTCAGAAGGCCATAATAAAATCTCATCTGGGATATTTTATATACATTTCAAGAAAATCCATACATCAGATATTATAAACAGCTGTTCTACCTTATCATATGTTTACACATATTGTGAACATGAGAATGAAAACAAAATATACTGTGAAATTTCTTTTGAACTCGGACATTTTCTATATACTTGAAACAAGAGGACCCTGGAACTAGGTATAAATGGATTTTGCTGAAGTCTGCTTTTGTGTCAGTCATCTTATCTTGTTATACAAAGGATATTATTCCTCTTCAAATTTTCATCCATTTGTAACAACTTTATTTCAGCTTGCAAATTCAAATTTATCCTTTATTACTGGAGCAAGAGATTCTCAGATTTTGATCCAGTTAGCAGATATGCCAAGTACTCAAATTGTATGTGACATACATATAGATATCATTCTTGACAAGGCAGCATGCCATTCTACTTGTAAATGCTGTTTTTTTTTTGTTGTTGTTGTTTTGTTTTTTTCTTAGAAGTAGCAAGAGAGACAGAAAGAGAGAGAATATTGGTATACCAGGGCCTCAGCCACAGAAATTGAACTCCAGACACTTTCACTGCCTAGTGAGCATGTGAAAACTTGTGCTTGCCTTACCTTTGTGTGTCTGGCACATGTGGAATCTGGAGTGAGATTGATCATGGGTCTTTAGGCTTTGCAGGCAAGCACCTTAACCACTAAGCCATCTCTCCAGCCCAAGGAGTATGTGTGTGTGTGTGTGTGTGTGTGTGTGCATGCACATGCACATGCAGAAACACATATGCATGTGCACATGTGTGTGTGTAGCAAAGTGGATAATAATATATGTTTTCATATTTCAGTCCATGCATAAGGCTATAATAAAATATCATAATCTGAGGAGATTGTGAACACTATTTTTTTCTCATGGGTATGAAGGCTGGAAAGTCTGAGTTAAGGTACTGGCCACTTTGGGATGCGTCAGGAGCCCACTTTATGGTACATAAATTCTCCTTCTTGATATGTTGCTCATGTAGTAGAAAGAGCAATCTACGAGTCCTCTTACAAAGGCACTAATACTACTCGGGAAGTCTCTGTCCATATGAATTAATCAATTCCCATAGATTCTCTCCCTTTTACTATAACCTTTAGAGTTTGGGTTTCAACATAGGCATTGTTGAAGAACTAGCTTTTCAGAAAAATACAGGTAGATACCAGTATAGATGTTACTTTTTTTTTTTAGTCTTTTTTCTGCTTTGTTTGCTTGTTTGCATGCATATGTGTAATGTGTGTGTTGTGGGGTGGGGTAGGTGACATAAAAACCTCTATATGTCCTTGCAGCACCTGCCCCATGTACTCACCAGGCAGAGGCACAGGTGTTTACCTGCAATGGTAAGAGCAGAAGAACATCCAGTGTTCTGCTACATTGCTCTACTGTCCAGTCTTATTTGAGCCAGTCTACTGCTACCAGAGCTCACTGTTTTTTCATGAATTCAGGAAATTCCCTGGTCTCTGATTCCTTTGTGGGAATGGGATTAAAGTCCATGCCTTGCTATTTATGTGGTATCTGAATATTCAAACTGGGGCATTTTCAGGCCCCTTTTTAAACCTCACACTTGTGCAAGAAAATCACTTAACCACTCCAGATCATTTTAACTTTTTTTCACAATGCTTGGAATTGAACTCAGGGCCTCATGAATTTTAGGCAACCACTTGACCACTAAACTATATACTCAGGCTTTGATAAAGACTTTTAATGAATGCCATAAGTAGAAGGTCTTTAGTGACATCATAGATTATATGGTTGTATCTTTATAGATGGAATGAACGAAGGCACTGTTAGAGACCCTTGACTTTGAGAATCAAAGTTGAGCATAATTTCTCCAGGTAGATGATTATGCACTAGAAGGAAAAGTTATGATCAGCAAAAACTACTGAGCAACAGTAAATATGAGTGTCTATAGTAAATTAATTCTGTGGAATAAAATAAATTAACCTTCAGGTCTAACTATAGTAACATCTAATATTGACATGGTATTCTGTATGTGCCAAATACCACACCAGGAGCTTTATTTCTGAATGTGAAGTAGACTATCCATCATATTTTACACATGATAAGCAGACATGGAGATGTTTCCAATTGTTATAAAGTTCTAAGTGTATATGAATCAAAGCCAGGGAATCTGATGCTTAGATATATGATATTGCTATCTTAGTAACAACTGACATGAATGACCCCCTTCTTTATACTTAATTCTTCAGTTTCTAATGTAGACTTGAAAGATTCTTAGATTCTTACTTCAACACACTATAATAAATTAAAATAGACTAGGTGGCTTAAGCAACAGCCATTGATTTGTTACCATAATTTGGGATGCTAAAAGTCTAAGATCAGGACTCTAACATGACCTGCCCCTTTGTGAGGGTCCTTTCAGAAAAGTAGATGACAGGTGTTTAATATCCAGGATATATAAAGAACTCAAAAATAAAATAAACCCACTAAATTGTCTATAGAACTAAATAGAGAGTTCTCAAAAGATATATAAATGGTAAATAAACATCCAAAAAGTTGCTCTACACCCCTAGCCATCAGAGAAATGCAAATTAAAACTAGTATGAGATTCAATCTCAATCCTGTAAAAATAGCTACCATCAAAAAAACAAATAAGGGCTGGGCGTGTTGGTGCATGCCTTTAATCCCAGCACTCGGGAGGCAGAGGTAGGAGGATCGCTGTAAATGTTCAAGGACACCCTGAGACTACATAGTGAATTCCATGTCAGCCTGGGCTAGAGTGAGACCCTACCTCGAAAAACCAAATAATAATAATAATAATGGCTGGAGAAATAGCTTATCAGTTAAGCACTTGCCTGTGAAGCTGAAGGACTCCAGTTCAAGGCTTGATTACCCAGGACCCATGTTAGCCAGATGCACAAGGGGGCACACACATCTGGAGTATGTTTGCAGTGGCTGCAGGCCCTGGCATGCCCATTCTCACTCTGTCTGTCTCTCTTCTCTCTCTCTCTCTGTGTGCTTGCAAATAAATAAAATAAATTTAAAATGCCCTATGTAATGTTGATCTTTAAAAAAAAACAACAAATAACAATAAATGTTGGTGAGGATTCAGAAAAATGGGAACCTTTCTACACTGTTGGTGGGAAAGTAATCTGGTATAGCCATTGTGGAAATTAGTGTGGAGGTACCTGAGACAGCTAAAAATACATTTAACACATGACCCAGCTCCACCATTCCTAGGCTTATATCCTAAGGATTCATCTCACTACCTTACCGATACTTGCACAACCATATTTGTTGTCACTCTATTCACAATAGCTAGGAAATAGACCCAGCCTAGATGTCCCTGAGCTTATGAGTAGATAATGAAGATGTGGCACATTTATGCAATGGAGTTCTACTCAGCAGTAAAGAAAAATGAAATTTGCAGGAAAATGGATGGATCTGGAGAGGATTATACTTAGTAAGGTAACACAGACCCAGAAACCCAAACATTACATATTCTTTCTCATATGTGGATTCTAGCTACAAGTGATTGGACTTCTATGTGAGTAGATAGAAAACTCATTATCAGAGGCCAATAAGCTAGAAAGGAGATATAAAAGGAAGAGAAAGGGAGGAAGGGGGTGCTTAATAGGATGGCATTGTATATATGTAAGTATAAGAACAGATTAATGGGGGTAGAAAGGCCTAAGTGAGGTCAGGGTGAAGAGACTAAGAAAAGGTGTGGAGGGAGAGCTAATCAAAATTTAAGAGTGTATGGATAAGTCATATAGAAACCTACTTTTTTGGGCAATGGTATACTCAGGAGCCATAGATCATTACTAGATATTTTACAGTGCCAGGGATGTGATACTTTTCAGTGAGTGTTGGACATGGAAGTCCCTGATGCCCCCAAAACATTACAGGCCATTGCCGAGGCTCTTGGTTTCCTACCAGGAATAGATGGTAAGGCCTTGTTGCTAAAACCTCCACATACTTGGGCTGCACGGTCACTGAGAAATCCTGCTAGAGCTGAGCTGAAACCTCCTCCATGTAGACCAGCTGACAGAAAGTTGGAAAAAGCTATGTTGTATGAAGTTCAATGGGAGAAAGAAAAAATCACCAGTGGGGATACTCAACGGTGGATGCTGCGAGCCTTAAATTTGGCCAGCCAGGACAAATGAGCCAATGGGTGCAATAGTGGCATGTCTGTTATGGGGGAAACCAAGTGCTCTCTAATTGGGTTGGAGGCCAGTTGGCAGATGTATATTGATTAAAGGAAAACTTCAATAGGAGGACATTAACAATCTTAAACATATAGGCACCTAACATGGGGACTCCCAATTTCATCAAACACTATTAAATATAAGGTCACAGATAACACCAAACACAATTGTAGTGGGTGACTTCAACACCCCACTTTCATCAACTGACAGGTCATCCCAGCAAAAAATAATCAGAGATGCAGAAAATTTCATAGTAGGTAGTAATATTTATTTTCATATTAAAAATAAAATAGTTACTGAATTTCATTAACTGTCTATCATATAACTGAATAATTTGCATGACAACTTTCTGTATGGATCATACAATTGGAAAGCCAAGAAAGGTCTTAGGAAAAAAAGGTTCTTAATCTTGTTGATTGATTCCTTGTTGTGAAGGAATGCATAGAGTAGAATATTCAGGAGCATACCTGTCCTATACCTGATGGATGCCAATAAAACACCCTTATGTGTGCCAGCCTATGATACCTCCTGGGTTTTCCAAATTTTCCATACAGGACGAAATTGTTCACAAGAGACCTGAAGTATTATAATGATGGTAATGAAGCTAAGTAATAGAATTTTCATTAAATCTTAAGCCTCTAGATCCTAAATCTTGGATTTCATATATAAGAAATTGTCCAAGGCAATGTCTTCTGACAAAAGCTATCCTCCAGAACATATGGTTTAGAAAGGACTTGCATGTAACAGCTCAGTAAAATAGGTCAGACTGGTAGTATTAAGCTAATTTCATCAGTGAACACTTACAATGATAAATGTGATGATGTATAAAAGGTGATGGTATGACCCAGAAGGGAAGAGAGCCTGTGCACAAAGTTGGGATGGGGGCTTTGTTTCCAATGCTAGCACTGACTACTATCATGGAATTTTCACTTTTTTATTTTGCTTTGGTATTTTCAACCTTGCTGTCAGTTAACATTAAAATGGTTGCCTTATTGAGAACTACTGTTCTACAACTCATGTGCGTGTAACATGTGTAGAAGTATTATATGACATGTGGGATTCACTTATGTAGTTATTTCCACATGTTCATATTTCTTACAAAATAGTCATTTGATACATAGGTTGGCTTTTACAGGCAAAGATAATCCTTATATTTAAAGATATTATTGTAATGATTGCTCAAAGTTTTCTAAATAACATTTTTCAAGTTTTCAAAGTGCCCATTCCTTTTAGGAACTCTTGCTAGAAATGCTGCTTTCTGAGTGCATAAATCTTGTCACAGTAAATTAGGTCTTAACTTTCTGGTCGCTGCAAAAAGTGACTAACTCCCTAATCAAGACTTTTTCTGATGTTTTGATTGGTCTGACCTTTTCAAGTAGACTAAATGTTATTGATTTTCAAAATAGCTTTCAACAGATTCCTTGTGATTGGCTATATCTAGATGGGTTTAAATAGAAAGGATGACTTCATTGAAAAATTTCAGAAAAAGTGAATTTGACAGTGTATCTTTGCACAGTATGAGGAAACATGGTACTATGTTTCTAGCTTTCTATAACAGAAACAAGAGACAAGTGTTTTGCCCCAGTTTGGTATTTTTCTGTATGGTCTAATGTGATTCAGTTGACCACTGGGAACCTCTGCTTTCTCTTCTTTATAAGATTAGACACAGACCAGATTATTTTGATGAACCTACCAGGGGTAAATTTATTCTCAGTAAAAGGAAAGTAATGAAATAAATCCATGTAATTATAATGATTTTGAGGACATAAATACACCACATATGCTTACATTTTGATTTCATTAAAATGTATTACAAATAATATCATGTTATATAAAAATAAAGTCATGATTTAACCCTCATCCAGAATTTATAGAACATTTCACTGTCAGTGCATGTGGGTGGAATTCTGACTGTATATTTTGTATCTGAAGTCATTGACTTTTACCAATAAAATGTTTTGTTTTTGTTTTACTTTTTTCACCTCCTCTTTGAGATGATATTAAATACTTTTTAAAAATGTTATTGATTTATGACAGAATGAAAGAGGAAGAGAGAGTGAGAGATACAAGGCCACTTGCTGTTGCAAGGAACTCCAGATGCATGTGCCACTTTGTGCCTCTGGCTTTACTTAGGTAGGGAATAAATCCTGGGCCATCAGGCTTTGTTAACAAGTGTCTTTAGTCACTCAATCATCTCCCCAGCACACTAAGTGCTTTTTATTGATATTGTTAATATTTTGATTTCCCAGTGGTTTATTCTCCAACTGATGTGGAAAATGCATCTATCATGGAAAGTCATTTTATAAAAGTTTCCCAAATCATCTAAATGTCTTTTTAGTGAAGTTGTTTAGATATTTTATTAGATTATATGGTATACCTAATCTGAGTAATAGTATTATAGTTTTGATATGCATGTATATGGATGGAGAAATGGTATAGTTCATAAGGTATATGAAAGGGAATTATGCATTGACAAAATTGTGATTATATGAACTCACTGCCTAAAGAAGCTTGTAGATGCCTTATCAGACATTACACTTTATTGTACAATACAGAGGGACTTCTATCAATAGAGAAAATTCCATATTTACCTAAACACATACATAAACTATCTATATAGAATAACTCCATTTGAATATAGCCAGTAAATACTTTGTAAAAGTTTGCTAAATCAAAAACTGTCATGAATTTCAGTTGCAAAGGACATCAAATAAAGATGAACTGAAAGTTTAATGCACAAAATAGTTCTATCAAAATACTGAGTCCAGGGATGGGGAGATTGCTCAGAGGGTAAATACACTGGTGTGCAAAGCCTGCAAGTCTGGGTTCAAGTGCCCAGGACCCACATAAAACCACATGTAAAATGTGACATAGAAATCTGGAGTTAGTAGAGGCAAGAGACATTGGAACTCTCTCTTTCACACACACAATTGCATGTATGTGTGTGCAAATAAAAAAATATAGAAAAAAATAATCAAAAAGTAAAAGTAAAATTATTAAGAGATATGAAAAAGATCTTAGTTTGACTTATTCTAAAATGAACTGAAAGCAAATAACCATTCAGTGATTATACTAAGAGGTGAAAAACTATCAGAGTGATTAAGATGATGGACTCTGGAGTCAGACCACCTGGATTCAAATTCTGGCACTGTGCCTTAATAATATTACTAAAGTATCTGATGAGGATTTGATTCATCCATTATGAAACTGTTGGTAACCTTCATGCTTAATTTACAGGAGTGTGAGGGGATAATTTTCAGGTATTCCAATGTGTATGTGATCAAATACACAGGAGGATCATTCAAAGTGGATAACTCAAAGAGTTTCTGACTTTTGAAACCTTTATGTACTTTGAGATTATGGAAGACTTTTAACTGGGCAGACAGAGCAGGATTGGTGAGAGTTCTCTACAGAGAGTTTCTGTGGTGGTTGTTTTCCTTCAGAGGGCTAAAAGGTTTCACAGGGAATTGGTTCTTGGGATGATGGGAACACACTCTCTTCCAGATAAGGCACAATTGACAGACCACACCAAACCCAGGTTTGGTGAACCAATGAGTTTATTAGGGTTACTTAAAGAGCAGTGTGAGGGATTGCTTACAAGAGAAATAGATGACTCAAACAGCTGCACCAGGAGAAGTTTCATCTCAGCCTGGATGAGGAGCTCTCTGTGGCTGCTTTGACTCAAAGGGTGGTGCTGTCACCTCAGCAGAGTTGAAGGACACTGCATCGCTGGTCTCATCAGAGAGTTTGAAGCATACTCCACCACTTGCAGACTCCATTCTGGAGAGTCTCTGTCTTTAAGCAGTTGTTTCCCCTTTACACACCTTTAGGGAGGGATCATCCAACACTGTCCCAGACTTGTTACTTCCTGAGCCTCTTTATGCTCTCCTCCCCCTTTCCCCCTCCCCCACAGGAAGGGATGTTTAAGTTTCTAGTTAACATAACATTGGGGAGTGGTTGTGTGTCCTTTAAGGTGAATTATCAGAGACCCCTTTCTTTCCTCAATTCAGAGGAATCAGTTACACAGCACAGGTCACTAACCAGTGCATGGTTGCTTCATTCCTATCCCTGAAAATGAAAGCATTCATGCGAGGACAGGGGAGAGGGAGAGAGAAAAAGTTCCTGAAGACCATGGAATGATGGACATTTCAGATATTTCTTTCAGTTCAGGGAGGGAACCAGCAGATTCTACCCTGTTACCAAAATGGGTCCTTAAAAAGAATCCAATAGTTTTTCTAACATGAACGTGTCATTTGAACTTATTTTAAGTGGGGCAGAAACAAGGAGTTCAAAAACTTGCTTGTGGATAAAGAATCTTGTTAAAATACTGAAGGAAGTTAACTATAGTTTCTGTTTGTATATTTCCTGCTTTTACATCAATTTTTGAAGTTAGTATACAATGCCTTGAATTGCTTTACAGCCTTTTCATATTTTTTCAGCCTTTTCATATTTTGTTCTTGTTTATTTCTCTCTCCCACCAACCACATCCATAACTCTTGCCCCCTCTTGCTTGTCTTCATTCTTTCTGCAAATATCCCCCTTCCAATTTTTCATGTCATATGCATTACATTACCCTCTCCTTCCCCCCTTGCTTTCCCTTACGATCTCTTCCTCTCCTCTCCTAGACATTTTCTATTTCCATTTCTCCTTTCTTCCTCCCTCCTTTATCCCTCTCTCTCTTGTACATTTAAATCTAAACACTTCATATGAAATAAAATATGCAATATTTCTCTGGTTCTATCTGGCTTATTACACTTAATAACATCCAGTTCCATACATATATAAAATAGTAAAAAGTGTTTTTAACATTTCAGTCTTTATCCATTTTTCACTATAAGAATTCCAAATATCATTCTCCTTTTTACTTTTATTTTATCTGAGATTTTGATAGCTTTTATTACCATTAATGCTAACATAATCAAACTAATCTATCTACTTTTTGGGCCCTTGTAAGTGTGGACTTTATCCTAGTTTGTTAATTTTATTTTATTGCTTATCAGTTTACATATGACTTCCACACTACTCTAACAGTAAATAATTTAAATTTTAGTGAATATTTACCTCTTGTTAGTATTGTTAATATTCTGAATTATTCTTGACCTTGGATGTTAAATTTGTATCTTAAAATCAGTTTATCATATCCATGTAAATTCCCATTAATTAGATATAATGGGAGGATCATCAAGCATTTACAAGTCTGAGTATTATCATATATGAGCAGGCTAAACATATATGTGTATAGATATGTGAGTGTTATTCAAATCTTCATTACATCTTTATATTTGCAAAAAAGATTTAGGCCTCCATTGTCCAACTTATAAGATCTAAGTTTCTTATTGTATAATTTAAAAATAATGATTCTCTCATGAAATTTTCGGGCTACTGTAGGATAAATTGAAAGAAAACTCATAAAATAATAACACAAATGAAATTTTGTGAAGGTTTTTTTATTTTATTTTTTATTTTTATTTTTTTGGGTTTTTATTTATTTCTTTGAGAGTGACAGACAGAGAAAGAAAGTGTCAGATAGCAAGAGAGAGAGAATGGGCGTGCCAGGGCCTCCAGCCACTGTGAACTCCAGACACGTGCGTCCCCTTGTGCATCTGGCTAACATGGGTCCTGGGGAATCGAGCCTCAAACCGGGGTCCTTAGGCTTCACAGGCAAGCACTTAACTGCTAAGCCATCTCTCCAGCCCATGTTTTTTTTTTTTTTAATTTTTAACTACATGTAGAGGTATAATGTATGCCTAATGAAACTTCAAGGAACTTTCAGAATCTATTCTCTTTTACTTCAGGTGAAAAAAGTTAACATCTTTTTTATATTAATGTGCCAGGTTTTAATACAAAATATATTTTGGGGTATGTCATAAAAATACACAGTGCTTAATCACAGACAAGGCAGATGCAAATATAATTTGAAGTTAAATGCTATAAATTTGGAGACTTATAGAGGCAAGACAATTACCTGTTAGAATTTTTTTCATTTCCTCTTGATCCTTAATAGCAAGATTTTTTTTTTGTTTTGTTTTTTACCATTTTCTTCACTTTTAACTACACGTACAGGCATAATGTATGCCTAATGAAACTCGAGACTTTCAGAATCTATTCTCTTTTACTTCAGTGGAAAGGAACCCATAGTTAGAACTGTAAAACTAGTCAGAATCATAAACAAAAAGAATGAGTTCGCTCTCCAATATCAAGCTTCCACCAATCTTGGGCTACAACTACACTTATTAAATTTTCTCTAAACTAATATTGGTTATCCCATTTATCCAGTTGCTGACTTCACTCTCCGCTGGAGAATCTCTTTCTCTTTTTCAGATGGATGCAGAACCTGAGGAGTGAATCAACCCATCACACTTCACAAGGGCCCCAGCTGAAACCATAGAGTAGTTGGGGAAAAGATTTTACAAGTATTTGAACTAATTGCTATTTTCAACGTTACTAAAATTATGCTTAAATATTTCTGTAATGCTTATTGAACTGTGGCTTCTTATTAATCCTACACCACCTTTAATTAATGAAGAATATAAAATGTCATATCAATTATTTATTGTATTACTGATATTTTAATAGCTTTGAATAAGATTTGATATAGAATTTTTTGTTTTAAGAGATAATATTAAATAGAAGTTTTATAGGACTGTTTACTAATTTTCTTTTTCAAAGTTTAACATTCTGAAAACTACTAAACACAGAAATTTTAAACATCACTTTTATTATTACTTATTTTGTGAGGAAACTGTCCTCAAATTTTCTCTTATGTTTTTTGGCAATAAGTAAAGTGAAAATGCCTTTTTTGATTTTTTAATAACTTTCACATTTCAAAAATATGTAATATTCATGGCTTGTTAGATCAATTATATAATCACTACTTATTTATATTTTGAAATCTGTATACCATTGTAAACACTTGAATGAATATAACAATAATTAATAAATGGTAGTGATATGCACATATAAATTTCAGTGGAGATATAAAGAACCTACAAGACTACAGTAATGAAAATGGGGCGGGAGAGATGGCTTAGCAGTTAAGCACTTGCCTGTGAAGCCTAAGGATGCTGGTTCGAGGCTTGATTCCCAGGACCCACGTTAGCCAGATGCACAAGGGGGCACACGTGTCTGGAGTTCGTTTACAGTGGCTGAAGGCCCTGGCACAACCATTCTCTCTATATATATATCTGCCTCTTTCTCTCTCTGTGGATCTCAAATAAATAAAAATAAATATTTTTTTAAAAAGAAATGAAAATGGCCAATCAATGTTTAAAGTAGGAAAAAAAAAACTTACATTGAAGGATGGTACCAAGACTAAAAATAACAATAGATTAGAATATGTAGTTGATTTTACTAAAGGAAATATTTGTCAGATAGAAATATGAAACTCTACATACAAATTGTTAAAAATATATTTCATACATCAGGTTTAAGTGTGTTATTATTTTTAGAAATTAGATAATGCTGATCATATGTGTGTTATATTGAGTTAAATAAATTATCACACCATGAGAATATCTTGTCACATACTTAGTAAGGCAGGCAGGGTGTCCATCTGATAACAATGAGAAAATATCTATTGTGCAAGAGCTTCTTAGTGTGAGTAGAAGGTTGAACTAGGTGAATATGTCAGCCATTAATTTAATTTATTTTATTTAGTATCTAAAATGTATTAGTTACTATATATTTTTCTTAACTATTACTGATCCTTTAGGGTATGTGATTCTATATTTCAATCTATATAGCAAAAGTTTCCTCAAGTCGTTTCATATATATATATATATATATATATATATATATATATATATATATATAAATTTTTAAGGTTATTACACAGACTTTAAGGTTTAATTATGGTATTTCTATGCATACTACACATTAAAAGTTCAGAATAAACTTATTATATTAATATATGGATCTAGATATAAATGTTTGCACCAAGTATATAGATAATTTGAAAATACAGCCCTGAGAGAAAAGACTCTATTAAAATCTTAAAATAGGTTGAATTCCTAGACTATTTTTTCCTACACAAGGAGATTTGCCTAATGGAGTGATATGAAAAGTGATATGATAAACTGATGGCCAAAGAGAAGAAAAGAATTGAAGAGGGAGAGTAGCAGTCCCAAAGTTTGGCATCTGAATGTGCAATGTCAACATCACCAGGGAACTTGTTAGAATGTAAATTTGAGGGGACTACTCCAGATGCATTGAACTTGGTGAGGGACACTGTAGTGGGTAGGATGACTACAATTGATTGCAACACATTCCATTTGAAAACCACTGAAGTAGGCATTTTGGTGCAGAGGAGCTTAGATGTGATTGGTTTAGCCATGACTTGGCAGGCAATTCATGCTCCTAGCATATCAGTGTAAATAAAGGATACAGATCCCATAGCTTCTAGTAGTAATATGATTTATTGACTATCTTTTGCAATGCATAACCCCAGAGAACACTTAAAATTCCCAGTGTTGAAATTGTTGCATTGAAAAATAATATTGACATGGTTTTATTTTAAGTTTACATCTACCATTTCAAATGATAAAGCTGGGTGGAGCTGCATGCCAGAAACAAGGCCTATTTATTTTGTCTCACAGATAATGAATCCCTTCTTCCTCTAAAACAGAATTGGGTAATGTTCCAAAAAAGTAATTACAGGCCAGTTAGTAAATAAATGCTGAGACAGTAGTGTGCCAGAGAGCAGCTGCTATATGACTGCCATTGATGATTAATCAGCCATAGAACAGACTTGGTTTTTCACTTAATATGTGATAGGGAGTCCATTGTGACATATTCTCCTACTTTTTTTCCTCAATATTTAAGTGTATTTTCATTTCTTGTTCAGTAAAGTAACAGTCAGAGCTTCCCATTTTTACAAATTCCTTCTTTACCTCTTGCCTTCCTTTTTTACTCAAAAAGCTTGTCAACCCCAAGAGATTATGAAAGTTTAGGGAGTTAGAGATCACAGCCCATTAAATCTCATTTTCGTATAAACTGAACGGTGAATTATTTTATTGTACCAGCTTATCACTTTAGACTTAAATTACACAAAAGTAGTTCGAAGATCTCATCACAAAGATAAAATAGCCCATTTGTGTGGAAATGTTTCCTACTGTTTGCTATAGCTGTCAGCACTAGCACATTTTATATCACACTTTAATATTTTGGCTTGAAATAAGTCAGTTATGATCTGCTGGGTTGTCTGAATTTTCCTCTCTACTCTTAATTGCTTAAGCTATTTAAAAACCAATTTTGGATTTAGCTACTCCAGAGTCTAGGATTTAATATTTAATATGAAAAAAATATGAAAAAATATATGGAATAGTTGCTATCAAGTCCTTTTAGCTGATTGTTCTTATATTCTGGTTTTGTGCTGATAATTAAAGTCTTGCCTTGTCACTTGTGATCAAGACTTTTCCTCGTATTTAATAATTGGTGTAGAGAATTGCTTTGATTCAGTCTTGCTCTTTGTTCATTTATAATTATAGGTAATTATTTCATAACCTTGAATCTTGCTACATCCCCAGGCACTAACTTCCTATCTGTTCAAGCAGTTATCAAGCCATTCTATTTCCAGGCAATCTGATTTGATTTTCAGTATCCATGTTGGAATATTCAATCTAGTGGATTTCATGTTCATCATTTTTTATTGGTTAGAAAATCTCCTTTATTTTCTATTGTATAGGAGGATACTACTGGTAGATTACCCATAGGTTTTTCAACTACTAGGAGAATTAGCTTAAAAAAATACAGGTACCATTATCTCAAGTCTGCTTTTGCTTTTTTTTTTTTTTTTTCTGGCAAATATTTCTGGGCCAGATGCTGGCCTTCAGTTGAATCTGAATTACTGAGAATTGCTTCTTGAGACAAAGAGCTGGTCCCAAATCTTCTGACTCAATGAGAGAAGGTTCATTCATGAGACATTTTTGTCTAACAACTTCCGAAGTGATATTAATGTGCTTTTGTTCTCAACAACACTCCAATTAGGAATGCATGTTTCCCTGGAGGCTATCCTCTCTCCTAAGGGCATACCATGGTCAGAGATTGAAAGTTACCATCTTGTGAAAGGCTCATCCCCTTACTTCAAGGAAGGATGTATCTGCTGTTTCATTCATAATTCAGAGATACGTAGTAAGATTTAAATAAAATAATCACAAGTGTAGTGACATTCTGGCTTAGCCCTCCTCTCTTTACTATGCTGCTTCTTTCACTCTTTCCTGAGAGCACAGGTCCCATAAACTGAACAAAATCCTCATCTAAGATCATGTTTCTTAAAAAATGTAAAGCTTCTATTTGTAGATATCTTATTCTGAATCTCATTAGTTCAAATCATTCAACAAATTATTATTGCATGTTGTAGAATGTCACATGTGGTATATGGCATATGGATAATAATTTAGTTCTAGTCTATCAAACAATTCAAATTCTTTAGTCAAGAGTAGAAAATAAATGGGAACCTACAGCAGCATGACTTATGTTATGATATATTGGTGCTCAGAATTTGGAGCAATGAATCCTTTCACCTGTACCTTGGAGGATGCTGTAATTTGAATTACATGGGACAGAGACTCATTGGAGGACATGTTCTTGGAATATCAGCAAAGTAATGCTAGAAGTATTGTATAGATGAAAAGGTGGGGCAAGAATTCAGATCAACCTAGAGAGATTAAATTTCCCTTCTATAATTAAGGAAAGAGATCAAGCAGTCAGTGTAGGCTGCCCAGAGAGAGGAACATGACATTGGAAGAACAAGGTCTCTTTGGCTGAGGAATGTTCAAAGAGGATACAAACAAAGAATTGTCCCTGAAAACTTTTCATTATGACATTTACAGTAACATATGCTAGTTTTCTACAGACAACCACTAATACACTAAACACAAAATTGTCATTTCATTCACAAAATTATCATTGTTATTTTAAGTTGATTCTATACTAAATTATTCAATATCCAACTATTGAATTGGTTCCCACTCATCAGAAATTTTAACTGAGTTTTCTCTTAAACACTAAATTTCTTTCACATCATGAGTGGTACATGCAGAGTAAGTTTGGTATTTCTTCAAAATGTAGACCTAAAACATTTCAGACCTTTCTGAAATAACTTTGAAAGCAATAGAACGGGCAACAAATCTGCCAACAAGCAGTAATCCTCAGAATAAACATGTGTGGGCCCAGAGTTCAGAGGCTAAAGTCAATTTAATGAGAAAGCTGTCACTATTCTTTTTTGTGTGAATTAAATCTATTCCCAGTAACCAAAGTCGCAAGTGAATGGTAAATAGTGTGGCTGTAGAGCCGACCACTTTTGTGCTATTCTCAGAGTCATAAAGATGAAAGTGAGTTACCTAGACTGAACAGAATTCTATTCAGCATGTTGTAATACATAGTGATAAAGTTCCAGAACCTAATTAAGTAGAATTGATCCAAATATAAAATTGAGTATTTTGCACAATATATATGTCAAACCCTGAAATTTTCCATTGATGTAATAACAGTATGTAGTTTTTAAAAATTAGTTTAAAATCATAATGAGTCAATTAGGGTTATTAATTAATGTTCATGAAAGCAATTACACAATGTTTAGATGACAGAACTGATAAGTAACTTATACTAATTCCCCCAAAATGTTACAAAAATCCAAAATTTGTATTTTCTCTTTAAATGTAATACCAGAATCAAGTTTATGTTTGTGTGGGTGTGTCCACATTTCTCCTTATGCTACTTGAATGCTGTTCTGATGGAATGGGCTTTGGCAGTATTATGAATCAGCATAAAGTAATAACAGACATGGCCTCCAGAAACCATCACCCCTCTGAAATGTTAAATATCCAAAATATCTCATGTTAAGGCCAGTGACACTCAAGGATTGAGAATGAGGTTAGATAAATGAAAATGTATCTTCATTCCTAAGAAGGTCTTTTGCCTGATAACATTGTGTAAACATTCTACTGAAGAATGAGTAACACCAAACTTTAGCAGTCAATCATTATAGAACAGTAAACCATTTCTATGTCCCCTGTGGTATTTGTCCAAATTTTGGCTGGACATATCCAGTCACTCATTTTTGGAAATATGATTTGAGAGAATATAGCTATGCTCATTTGTTCACATAGTGTCCACGGCTATTTTTGAGCTCCAGTGGGTACAGTTGTGTAGTAAGTATAACAGAGACCATATGGTCTAAAATAAATCTAGCTTTCCTGTATTCTGTTCTTACTCACTGTATCCCAGAGATGTATTGAACTGAAGAATCACTTGGAATACCTGTTACACTTACAGCATCTTAATCACTTCCTTTGAAGACTCTGATTCCAGTGATTTTAAATGAGATTCAGACACTTGTAACATTAACAAATAATGGAATATTTGGTAAACATTAATTTAGTAATTTGACTCCCCAGTTCTCTTGCACTTTTCTTTATACATCCCTCAAATTCACATTCTTTACCTTAAATTCTTTCTCTTCTCCTCATGTATGTACAAAGTACAGCTTAATGTATGGTGTATAAAATTATCATGAATGAAGTAGGTAAAGGCTTAGCTTTGATACTGATTAGTGGAAGTGCTCTCAGGTCTAAGAAAGTCATGAAAGAAGGATAGAGTTGGGGAGGTAAGCAATGTGGTCTTAGCCAGAAGTGTGCTATAGTCCTTGCAGCATGAATTAACTAGGAGTGAGATATGAGGCCTTTTGTACTTCACCATCTATGCCACTTGTAAGTCACTTGAATGTAGGAGACCCAATGTGTGTGCAATCACAAGAAAGAGTTGTAAATGTTCAACACCTAGCCCAAGGGTTAAACAGGCAAATGAATAAAATTTATCCAGTCATGAAATCTGCCATCTGGGAAGTCATATATGAAATAGCCTTTTATAGGTACCTTAAAATGTTTTCAAATACATCTTTATATGTAATGAGTACATTTGCTAAGATCATGATCTTTACCATTCTATCATAGTTTACAGGTGAAAGCATGTCTTTAAAAAGTAATTTTCCAGTTAGTTATTTTTGTTCCTTGATCAGTGTGTTTGACTAGATACTGTTAATCATCTGACTATGGTTATTTCTGGTAGTATACCTGAAGTTCCATGTAATTTGAACAGATATGAACACTTCACTGTGACCAGATAACACAATGTCCTGATTGTGCAATAGCACAAATACACTAAAGGAAAGCTAAGCAAGATTATCACATACTTATGTTCAGTTTCACAACATTGTTATTTGGTAAACCTTCCAAATTTCAAGCTAAACCATTGTATTAGTTACTCTTGTCATTACTGTGACCAAATACCTGACAAGAAACTACCTAAGACAAGAAAGGTTTGTTCTGGCTCACAGTTCCCAGGAATACATCATGGCAGGGAAGACATGGAGGCAGTAGCAGGAGGTGCTGTTCACATTGTATCCACAGACAGGAAGGAGAGGAGAACAAAAAGAGAGAACAGAGTAATAAACATCAATGCTCACCTCCACTAGTGTACGTACTTCCTCCCCCAAGGCTCCTAAGGGTTCCACAGCCTTCCCCAACAGCACCTCAACAGCTAGGAACCAAGTATTCAAACACGTGAGCCTATGGAAGATATCTCCCATTCAAACCACAACAGGTATCAATTACCCTAACTTTATCCAAGGTCACACAGCTAAGCAATGATACAGTTGAATATCCTTGAGTTTACGTCTATTCACTTCAGAATTCTGTTACTATTCTAAACAAATTTTACATCACACTGTATCTTTTATTCATAGAATTGGAAGGGAGCTATAATTTCATGGATACGCTATTCATTTTAAAGTCTTACATCAAGCTAGAAGGAGGGAGATTTTTACCAGTTTCAATGTGGCTATACATAGAGTATCAGTACATTTGTACATTCCTAAGCATTTTCTTAAAATAGTATTTCCTTGGATGCTGTCTTATTCATAATTTTGCTATCCCCAGGTCCAGTTACTTGTGGGCAAAAGTGGTCTAAAAATATTTCATGGAAAATTCCAAAATTAAACAGTTCATAAATTTTAAGTTGTGTGCCATTCTGAGTATTGTTATAACATCTTGTTCTGTCCTGTTCTATCTGGCCCAGGATGCATGTGATCATTTGGCTCAGTAAATGTACATGGTACACTCAACCCACCCATTGGACACTTGGTAGCTAAATCAGGTAACAGATTGACTATAATGGTACCACAGTGCTTGTGTTCAGGTAGCTTTTAAGTTAATCATGACCCCAAATCACAAGTGTAATTATGCTGGCAGTATGTAACTACCAAAGTGAAGGCAATTATTTTTTATTAAATAAAAGAAAAAGTTCAGAAGGTAATAAGAAAAGATACACACACACACACACACACACACACACACACACACACGTATATGTATGTATGTATGTATGTATGTGTATGTGTATGTGTATGTATATGTATATGTGTGTATATATATCGGGATATATATATAGGGATATATATATCTGGAGTTTCCTAATATCTCTGATATGTTACTTTTGCTAATATCTTTCTTACTAGCCCTAATTTATAAATTAAATTTTACCAAAGACATGAATACCTATTTTAGATAACTGCCAAAGTTCTTGGAATATATCTTCAAAAGATATAGACAATACTTTTATCGCTAAAAGCTTTACATATGTAACTTTGAATTTATTTTTTAATTATTTTATTATTTATTTATTTAACTATGAGGGGGGGAGAGAATGGTAGTTCCAGGGCTTCTAGCCACTGCAAACAAATTCCATACTCATGCACCACCTTGTGCATCTCGTTTATGTGGGTTCTGGGTAATTGAACCTGTGTCCTTAGACTTTGCAGGCATCTCTTCAGCCCAATTTTGCATTTCTTCCTGTACACAGTTTACTTTTACTTCCCATAAGTGGCTGAGGAAACAAAGGGAAAATGAAATCATAATGATTGATGTATTTTTTTTACCAGTTTTTAGAATATTAAACTGCTCCCAAATGAAATTATTCATATTTTTCAGATAATTCAACTACAAACAAGTGGAAAGTAATGAAGTAAATTAAGCTCATTGCCATTATGCTGCTATTTCCAGTTTTCTGAATCAAGCAAGCAGAATAACATGCATGCAATATTAATTAATATGATGATGTTAGTGTGCTTGAATGGCACCCTTGCTGCAGCTGAGATAGAGGTTACAAATCAAATACAGCTCCATGTACTCTCAGATCCTCTGTTATTGTACCCTTGCTCAAATTTTCTCCCTGACTGATGTCTAGGGGGTCACTGATTATTTCCCTTAGAACTTTTAGTAGGTACATGTGCAACAGGCACCAATACAAATGGAGTGTAAAGTATTCTTCTAGCTCTCTAATTAGATGTTCCAGCCTAATTGCTGGAGAGGAAATCAAGGGTGATCAAATTCATCCAGATGATAAGAAGCATTACAAAGCAAAGAACTGGCAAGTATAAAGCCAGTTTCTACCTGGAAATAGAAGGGCAACTTCCTCAGCATCAGAGGATCAGATGACGATAAGAATATTTCAGCTATCCAGGTTGTATGTTCTAAGGTGGTGCATGTGGTACCTTTTCAGACTGTTTAGATTAACCTGCTTTCAAATTCCAACTCTAAGAATTAACAATTCAACAAAGGCAATTCCTCAACTCTTTAGGCCTCTACTTTATAATATTTTTGATAGTTTTATGCATGTGTATAATGCATTTTGGTCATTATTCTCTCCCACTCCACTATCTTATTTCCCTCCCAATCCTGCTGGACCCCTTGGTTTTCCCATATAGTTCTGTTTCCTTGCCACATTTTTGGTGACCCACTGAATTTAATTAGGGTTGCCAGTTGTTATAACAATGAATAGAATTACTTCCCTTCTGTCAACAATCATTAACTACCAATAGCTCCCCACAGAGAGGAGGCCTTTACATCTTGTCTGAAAAAATTAAGATGTGGATTACAAACTTAATTTAAAAATCCAAAATGTTCAAGTAATTTAATATTTTGAGTGTGTAATGATTCCACGATTGGAAAATCCCACTCTATGAAATTGTTTCATGAACATAATTGCTAATAACATTGAATAAAATTACTATCAGACTATTTGTATATGTCATATATGTAACAAGAATGAATTTACCACTTAGATTTTGTTACCTTTCCCAACATATGTCCTTATTTATCTGTAAATGTTCCAAAATATAAATAATAGACAATTTCTGGTCCAAGGTACTTTGGATAGGTGATAATCTCTTCGTATGTATCCAGTTGGTCTTTAGTAAATAAAATTATGCATGTAGAAAGCTTATCCCAATACCTATCCATAGGAAATGCTCCAAGATATTATATTTTGTTATTATTCCCTTTGTGAATTTCCAAATTGTTTAAAAATATTAAGGAGTAACTATTTATTTTTGAAATGACAGAAGTTACTTAAGACAAGTATGGGTATTCTCAAGAATATTTTTCCTAAAGTTGAATTAGAAATATATTAGTTTTTTATTAAATTAAAAATATTAGTTTTCAAGGTAGGGTCTCAATGTAGCTCAAGCTGACCTGTAACTCACTATATAGTCTCAGGATGGCCTTGAACTTACAGTGATCCTCCTACCTCTGCTTTCCAAGTGCTGGAATTTTAAAAGTGTGTGCCTTAATGCCCAGCAGAAAGATAATTTTGATGAAAGTTTTGCATTTAAAATGAGGAAGATAATAAAATTTCAGTTATAAATACAACTTATGGAGTGGATACAATTCTTCCTTATGGTTTTATGGGGACAGATAAAAATGTCACAATTTTTTTTCATGCACACACATATACACACACACACACAAATATACATGTGGTATTTAACATAGTATATATAGTCCTATATTTCCTCATGCCCAGTCCCTATTTCCCTTTGGGACCTCTCAGTAGAATCCTAGGATAATTAGGGCCTCTGTCAGTCTTTAAGAGGAGGCTATGCCTCAGAATATTACTGTCTACCCTGTGGCTCTTAACATCTTCCCACTATCTCTTCCACAATAATGCCTGAGCCTTGGATGGTGGGTTATCACATTGATTTTCATTTTTTAGTTTTTATTTACTTGATTGGGGGAGAAAGAGAGAGTGAGCAAGTGAGCAGGTACACCAGGACATTTAGCTACTGTAAACGAACTCCAGATGCATGTTCCACCTTGTGCATGTGGCTCAGGTGGATCCTGGGAAATTGAACATGGGTCCTTTGTCTTTACAGGCAAATGCCTTAACTACTAAGCCATCTGTCAAACCCATGTTTGATTTTAGTGTTGAGGTTTCTGTAGTCTGTGTATTTCTCATATGGTTTGTGTCAGTTCATCATCATGTTTGGCACAATTCCTGTGGAGGCTGCTAGCATGAGAAGAGTTTCTTCTGGACCCCAATAAATGCAGTAGAGTTAGCACACCTTTTGGTGATAAATTGATTATCTTTTTCCTGTTGAATTAATTATTCTTGGATCTCCCCAGTATTTTCTACCTTTTGTAAAATAAAACAGATTCTACAGCTAAAGTTGAGAGCATATTTGAATAAGGAGTATATGCATAAAATTTTGAGATACTTGTTGATAAAAATACCCACTCAAGTTGTCCAGAGAACAATGGGGGCTTTACTCGGGCTTGTGAGTTTCCTACTTGTGGTGTGCTGACTTGGTTCCCAGTACCACTTATGAGTTCTCTCCCACTGAGTGGGCCCCATGTCCAATCAGATATCAGTTGGTTACCCACAAGGCTGTGTATCACTATTGCCAGATGTCACATTTTTATTTTTAGTTCAAACTGATCTGGGCTTCTTTCCAAAAATATAAGTTTAAACTTGTTTTTCAGCCCATCACACCTCAAAAGGGCCCCAGCTGAAACTAAAAGTATGTGGGGAAATGAGCAATAGTTCTGCTTTCTTGGTGAACCTGGTACTAGCACAAGGGTGAAGGAGAAAGACACGGGGAATGCTCAACTCCTACCAAATCAGATACCCAGAGAAACAGAGGCTCCCAAGACCTTATCACAAAAGCAGCCTTAAAATGAACCTAACATGGCTCAGGGAAATTTGTGGAAGAGGGGGCTGAAAGAATATTAGAGCCACACATTGGGTCATTATGCACAGCCTCTTACCCATAACTGATGGCTAGCCCCACAATGCACGACCCATATTCCCCAAGGGGGAGGGTCCCTGTGGAGGGGGAGGACAGGGAGGAGGCTAATGTACCAACATGAGTGTATACACTGGGTAGATAACTAATTAAAAATAAAAATAAAGGTATGGACCACCCCCAAAAAAGTTTAACAATTTAGCAGCTGAACATAGAGTTCACCAATTTAGCTAGACTAGCTGCTGACTACGAGATTCCCTGTTTCTACCTCCCTAGCACTGGGATTATAGGCATGTACCACCAGTCCTGGATTTTTTTTGGGTGCTAGGGATCTAAATTCAGGTACTCGTGTTCACAAGTCAGGAATTTTACCCAGTATGCCATTTCCTCAGCCCCTCTGGTCTTCTTCAGAAATCCTTACAAACTGTTTAAAAGAACAAAGCTAAAGTCTCATCCTGGTTTAAGCTTTTCACTTGAGGCACAACTTCTTAAGACAGCCCGGACACTTATTTATCTACCCTATTCTATTATATTACTTGTTGCTCAAATATATGGGATAAAATGGAGGTTATCCAAATTCCATGCCAACAAGGAAGAATTTAAAATCAGTACTGTACACATTCTGTTTCTAAATTTTCTTTGAGGTAGGGTCTCACTCTAGCCCAGGCTGACCTGAAATTCACTGTGTAGTCTCAGGCTGGCCTTGAACTCATGGCAATCCTCCTACCTCTGCCTCCCGAGTCCTGGGATTAAAGGCATGCACCACTATGCCCAGCCTTCTATATATATTTTTTATAATAACTCTTGTTCTCTATTTGTTGATGAACTTGTCAGTTGGTATAAGACGTGGTTAGTGTCTAAACGGACTGGCAGTTTGCCTTCACTCTAGTGCATTTGGATTTCCATTAAATTGAAATGGCTCCATATTGCCAAGTTTCAGCTCTTCTTGCAAACATGCTCAGTCTCCTCCACAGGGCCAGAGAATTCTGCCATGACAATCCCACAACAAGTTCCTTGACATTATTTTGTTCCTGTAGATATGATTGGATGTGTACAGTCAAGGATACTCATGTCTGTGTATACACATGAAACTATTTACCATGTTTATATTTTATTCTACTCTAGCTAATTTCAATAGTGACATGTTACAAAACAGAGATGAGGTCTCATTAATCTATTATATTTTTTAAATTCCAGCAACTCACTTGCTCCCTTAATAAAATATAAATAAATCATCACTGTACAGTCTTTTCCTTCCACATGTTCTGTTCTAATTGATAGTAGGTTTGAACCCACTAAACATATACAATATTGGCATAAATGTGCCACATGTTGAAACAATAAGCACAAGTGGAAAGGGAAATTTTGAGGGGAAAATTTAGATTAATAAAAATTTTTGGAATGATGTCCTGTACACCTTTTATTGGTTTGTTTGTTTGTTTGTTTGTGTATGGTCTCTGTCTAGCCCAGGCTGACCTGGAATTCACTATGTAGACTCAGGCTGGCCTCAAACTCACAGTCATCCCCCTACCTCTGACTTCAGAATGCTAGGGTTCAAGGTGTGCCCCACAATACCCAGGTCTGAACACTTTTTCATTCAGCTTCATAATTTATAAGGTGAAATTGATTATGGTAACTCAGTCAGTTCATCTAGTCCATGAAATTCTTATAGTTTCTCAGGACCAAAAGTTAAACTTTATGCAAAGACTAGCACTGTCTCATTTCCTCATTTTTACATAGCACTGAGCCTATAAATGGTCTTTTCCAAAATACTGGAAGGGGTACAAGTCCTTGCTCTCAGTTATTATTATTATTCTTTCGGTTTACATGAAGAGGCTTTATTTTTATGCTTGAAAAAATAAGAACGAAAGAAAGAAAGAATATCCTCCACTAACAAGAGAGTTGTGGAAAACAACAAGGAATTCGGAGGTGGTTTGACGTTTTGAGGCTAAAGGGAAACAATGTTCCCATTGCAGTGAGTGTTTGTGACATCTGTAGAAGGTGGCACACAGTCATTGACAATGACTGCATTCTACTGCACTTTGTGTCCACAGTGCTTTGCAGTGTGATGCTATTCAGAACTAAATAACTGTTGTCACTGCTCTATAATTTGGCCATGAGATATCTGGCTACTTTCAGACAAAAGAAAATGTCTCATAATCATGGGGTTTTGTATGATTCATCTCTTTCTTCCAGAATAGAAGGGGGATGTATTTAGAATTTATTTCTGGTCTCATTGAGAAAGAAAATGAGCTTTAGAAACTTTTACTCCTCCCTCCCTTTAGCAACATTTCTGTGGCTTTCCATCTGGGGCAAATGTTACCTTTTGCATATTTTGGGAATGAAATACCACCTAATTCTTCAAATGGTCATAATTGTGAGGGATATCAAGGAAGAGGCATCTTCCTATTGTGTCTCATTTAAATGCGGAACGAAAAAATCCCTTTGGGTTAATTAGCACTTGGTAGATTTAGCAAAAGTGAATTAACTGTGACAGAATCCCCTAACACATCCATTTGATGATCTTGCAAGTCTTTTGCTGGTTACCTGGGATACTACTCTGCTCTGGGATACCACTGGGTCATTAAAATGTGAGACAGATACTCGGGAAGAGAAGAAACAAAAAACAGATGAATCTTGACTTATAGACAGTATGTCTTGCTAAATAGCATTGTTTTTTTTTTGGTTTTTTTTTTTTATGAACCACACTTTTCCCATGATGCTAAAATTCTTTCCCACAATAATTTGACAAACAAAGAGCTGACAGAATTTCAGCTGCAAAAAATATGTTTAAAAGACTCTGAACAAGCAATTAACAATTGTGCTAACAAAAACTGAATATAGAGTTGTTTCTTGAAATTTATAAAGTAGTAGTGAAAGCTGGTTTTTAATGCATCATTGGAATGTAGAAAAAAAAAAGAAGGCAGAGGCATGCGGTGAAAACTTTTAGAAAAAAAAAGCACATAATTCTTTACACAATTACAAAATTTAGCCTTGAAAATAAGCAACAAATATCATTGTGATAATTAATTCCAAACAACTGGGATAGGGGCTGGAAAGATAGCTCAGTGATTAAGGCACTTGTTTCTGCTTGCAACTAAATAAATAAAAATCTTTAAAAACTTGGATAGATTTTGTGACTGAAATTTATCTGGCCTACCATGAGATACTCATCTCTTTTTTATTTCTCTTGGTGTCACTGATCCCATAATTACTGGAGGTTTGAAAATGTATGTTTTATCACAGGCCTGTTTTACTATCTGTTGAGAAAGCTATAGAATGTATGTAGTTTTAATTTAAATTCTAACATTCTGACTTTTTGAACAGATCATTACAAATATTGAACTAAAATGATATGTAATATGCCTTTCTTAATACTGAGTTATTGTATTAGCTATCTTGCATAGCCAGTGATATTACCTGCACTTTATAGATGAGGGAAATAAGGATTCAGAGAGGTGAAATAAGTGGTGACTCATGGTCCCTCTTTCAGTCATGAATCGGTGCTTAATAGACACCTCTGAAATGCACTGACATACAGAAAGGTATATGGTTCATTCATATGTTTCTATAGGTTAGCACAACTCAGCTGAGTGGTTCTCACATATGGTTTTTATCATACAGCAGCTTATGGGAAGAAAGGGTTTAGTTCAAGCTTACAGAATTCAGGGAAAGCACAATTAATGGTTCACATCAGCATCCATACCAGAGAGAAAAACCAGCACCAGATAGCAAGAAGAGCCAGGACTTCAACATGAGCAACCAGTGCTCAAAAGTGGTTCTGAACACAATTTAAGCCTAGAATACAAAATCCACTTCCTCCAGCAGGCTGCTGGAGACATAAGTTGGAAGCTTAACCTTAATGAAAAATGCTTCAGGCTATGGGGGACATTCATTCATATTCAAACCACTACAGTGATGTTCCTTCATCACCATTTTAAACCTACATGTCAATAAACAAGGAGAGATTTAAGGAAGAACTAACATGAAGAAGGGAACTGGAGGAAGAGGGAAGTGTTCTTACTCCTACTTCAACATCCTTTCTACCTAAAAATTGTATCAATTAACTAAATTACAATGAATTTCATGTTTCTTTCTGAAAACATATTTCACAGCTGCTAATACAGTGACTGTTACGAATTAGTTCTCATTTCTATGACAAAAATGCATGCATGCAGGGCAATATGCTCCCTAGATATCTAACCCATAACCTGTGTCAAGATCTGTTCCTGTCTACCAGGAAGGAGAAAAAGAAATTAGCTAGGGCAGGCTTTTTAGATGACAAGGTTGTAACTTTGAAACCTTGAGTTGTTTTTCACTTTGTTAAGACACGGGCCCTGGACACCATTGAGACAAATAAGGAGGACCTTGAGAATTGAGGCTTTTGAATTGATTTGTGGGAGAATGATCACAGTGCTATTCAGAAGAGCTGATGTACATGATGCTTCTTTAGGGAGAATCAGTGTCACTGGAAATTAGCTAGCTGGCAGTCATGATTTTGAACCCTATCCTCATTTGGCCAACCTATCACATGTGTCAAAATGACATGGTTCCTTCAGGGAGCTTCAAGAATGAGATTCACAGCAGGCAGCTGTGCTGATAAAACCAAGGTGAACAATAGCACTGCACTAGGCTGCCCATTCCTTGGAGACAAAGGACACATATCTTCCATTTTCTGTCCCAACACTCCTAATTGATTCAGACCCTACAAAGCATCCCTCCTTAAACTATATTTACATACTCTACATATTTAAGCAACTTATTGTTTCTTAAAATATTCCAGGAGGGATGGCTCAGCAGTTAAGCACTTGCTTGCAAAGCCTTAAGTCTTAGTTTCCGTTCCCAAGTACCCAAGTAAGTAAGATGCACAAGGTGGCACATGCGTCTGGAGTTTATTTGCAGTGGCTAGAGGCCCTGGTGTGCCCATTCTCTCCCTCCCTCTCTCTCTCTCTCTCTCACTCTCTCTTTCTCTCTCTCTCTCTCGCTCTCTCTTCCTCCTTCTTTCTCTCTCCAAAATGAATAAATATATTTTTAATTACGGTATTTTCTAACTTTGTCCATGTAGTTCTGTATAATTAAAACAACTGATGGCTTCTTCCTACAGAAACAAGAATAACTGCCTAGAACATTCCTGGAGTCTATTTCATTTGATCAGAATATGAACACTGCATATAGCTTTCTAGGGCATGACACACTTGTTGCAGGGAAATACTGGAGGGGCTGAAAGTATTTTTAAAAGAGTTTCAAGGTCCTTAAAGCCAAGACATAGGAATGATGGTAATGAACCACTATGCTGCAAACATAAGACAAGAACCTGTGTGTTCCCAGGAACAGAATTGCTATGCATCACTGTGAAAGGGCTGTTGTCATCTTCTCAACCAATGTCCTTACTTTATCAGCTAAGAAATTGGAGCTTAAATAAATCCATCTTTCCACAGAGTGACATATTGAGGCTACTACCCAAATCACATCCTCCCTAGTCTAACCACCTGTTAGCAATACCATATTCAGATTAGATTTCCAACTTTCCTTTATGGTTATTTGACTTTTTCTCATGCTTACACATCCTGTGGCTTATAATGTGGTCATTGCAAAGCCATTGGTTAATTTTCTACTCAATGAGTATGTGCTTTGGTCAAGAAAGCTTTCCTCCCAGTATGTGTATTCTGACTCTCTGTCATTAAAGGGCTGATGATCCCGTGAAAAAGAATGGAGTCAGGTGAGTTCTACTGCTCCTCATCATACAGCCATCCCTTTAGCACAGACTTGTCTGGATGTTGGAAATATGCTCTCTTGGCAAAGATTATAATCACAACACTAGTAGGCTATATCCTCAAATCTATGCTAACTTCTGAGTAGACCTAGATAATTGGAAGGGTCCCTAATGACTGTGAATGCCTCTACTAATCTATTCCATAATTCCACATTTAAGGTATATGTCAAAGGCATATGCTGTGGGGAGGCATGAACTACCATCTGTTTAATTTATGAAAGATAATGACTGCAATCCAGGTGTCTTCATAGCAGTCTTTGAGAAGTTATACCGTTGCTGATGATATTTCAATATAACAAATTAAATTTTTGAATAAAAAAATTGGAACTAGTATTTTGATTTTGTAGAGGTACCTCCATGGACCAGGAGCTGTTCTTGTATGACTAGGATTACATTTGTAAACTGGAGGACAACTATTGTTGCAGTCAGGTTCACATTGCTGGCAGAAATCACCTGACCAAGAGAAGTTGTGGGAAAAAGGTTTATTTTGGCTTACAGACTCAAGAGGAAGCTCCATTATGACAGGGGGAAAATTGTGGCATGAGCAGAGGATGGACATCACTATCTCTCAAATATCAGGTGGACAATAGCAACAGGAAAGTGTGCCAAACCCTGGCAAGGGGAAACTGGATATAATATGCATAAGCCTCCCCCCCCCCAAGAATACACTGCCTCCATGAGGCTTTAATTTCCAAATGGCCAATAGCTGGGCACCTAGCATTCAGAACACCTACGTTTATGGGGGATACTTAGATCAACCATCCATGATGTAAAATGCAATGCATTCAGTCCAACTTTAAAACTCCCCATAGATTTTTCAATCCTAGTGGTGTTCAAACATTCACATAGCCCAAGATCTTTTAACTGAGGCATAATACAAAACAAACAAACAAACAAAAACCATCATGACACACTGAAAAAAATGGCAGTGAGCATAGCAAAGAAATATTCAACCAATACAAGATTTAAATAGGGCAAACATCAAACTCTGTAGCTCCAAATCCAACAACTCTAGTCCATGATAAATCTCCCAAGTTTGATAATTCTAACCAGCAACAAGTCTTTAGAGTTCCAATTCTGCCCCTCCAGCTAGGCTATTCACAGTCCTGGAAAACTTCATATGGTGACATTAGCTGTCCTTGGCAGCCATCTTTTGGTCCCAACATCTCCACTGGGTCTCCACTACAACCCATAGTCCATCTTCACAGCTCAATTTGATCTCCATATAGTCATATAGCAAACCTTCTTGGTAGTGCCAATGGCCATTTCCAACACACAAGACCATGTTGCAAATTCAATGACGATCTCTTTCCTGCATTTCTGTGCTCCATAATACCAGTTGGGGTGCTGGTTTGTTAATCCAGGCAGGGGGATAAAGCAGAATTTGAAGAACAGGACACTTCAGCACTCAGACCCCTTCTAAAGATAGCATTTTTTCTGTTGTCCCTATGGAGGTCAGCTGGCCCAATCTCAATGGTTTTAATCTCTCATACTATCACACACCTGAAAGGATAGTAGTTTCAGCCCAAAGATTTCTTTCTTTTTTTTTTTTTCCTGTTACATATACTTTGACTCACACCATTCCATTTCTATGAAAGCAACCCTGAAAAAGTTCTCAGGACAAAGGCATAACAGCAAGCTTCTCACACAAACTGCTTCTATCCCAGTCAGAGTAAAGCCCTTTCTCATCCTCACAAACCAAACCTCACAGTCCACTGTTCTTCCTGCATTCAGGTCTTTGAACTCTGACCAGAATACTGCATTATGTTGTACCTATAGCACTGTGAGGTGTTTCTCAGGTCAAGTTTTCACATTCTTCCATATTCCTCTTGAAAATCATCTACAAAAGGCCAAAGTCACACAGTTAGGTGTCCAGCTGCAATCCCACTCCTCTGGTATCTATTTCACTTTTGCAGTAAAATTCTCATTGCTGGAATAAATCACATGACCAAGAGCAGCTTGTGGGAAAAAGGTTTATGTCGGCTTACAGACTCGAGGGGAAGCTCCATGATGGCAGGGGGAAATGACGGCATGAGTAGAGAGTGGACATTACCTCCTCACCAACATCAGATGGACGACGGCAATAGGAGGGTATGCCAAACATTGGCAAGTGGACAGTGGCTATAATACCCATAAGCCTGTCCCCAGAAGTACACTGCCTCCAGGAGGTGTTAATTCCCAAATCTCCATCAGCAGGGGACCTAGCATTCATTAACACCTAAGTTTATGGTGGACACCTAAATCAAACCACCACAACTATGTTCCAAAGCCTTTTATCAAGCTTAAATATTAGTAAGATGACCATCAAGGCTTGTTTGCCCTATAACAACAAACTATTTAGAGAGGAAAATCTGAGGAAAGTGTCCTGGGAAGTCTTGGAAAAAACTCGGAGATACGGAAGTGGGATTTAAATTATTTTATCCAGTTAAGCAGCCTTGTATGCTTTATCAGTTGAGGATCCTTTAATTCTTTCATCCAGCTAGTCATCTACAAAATAAGTATAGAGTATCGGTGCTTGAAGCAAAGAGATATTTTTTAACTCAAATTGTAGTAGAATATAACTCAATATTTTATATTCACTGTCATCAAAATGACATATGAACTTATAAAGGAAATGAACATCCATGGTCTAAATAATAAATCCATTCATGGAGTAATACAGCATGTTGGAAAGATAGGAAATATATTCCTATTTCTTCATAACAAGCTTTCGTTGGGGCTGAAGAGATTGCATAGCGGTTAAGCACTTGCCTGTGAAGCCTAAGGACCCTGGTTCAAAGCTCGATTCCCCAGGACCCACGTTAGCCAGATGCACAGGGGGGTTCACGTGTCTGGAGTTCGTTTGCAGTGGCTTGGAGGCCCTGGCGCGCCCATTCGCTCTCTTTCTCTCTCTCTGTGCCTCTTTCTCTGTCTGTCACTCTCAAATAAATAAAAAAATTTAAAAAAGCTTTAGTTGCTCATACATTTATTGTCCACTTGTTATGCCAACACATACTTATAAACATTATGTTAATAAGAACCATAAGCATATACATAATTTATTTATTCATATTTATGCTTTTGTCATGGTATAATTTTATAGTGGTATAATAGTCAAGCCTAATTTGTGGTTATAGATCCTTTAAAATATGTTCCTAACCCTCTTAATATCCAATTCACAATACCTCTCTTTGATCATTCCTTCATGCTCTAACCATATCAATTTAGCAGATTGACACTGACTTTCAACAAACAAAACAGGTTCTTCCCTTTGCTCCTACTCAATAAATTCTTACTTCTTTCTGGAAATTCCAATTGATTATTTTTTTCTTCTTCAAGGATCTAGTCAAAGTTTTTATTATATCTACTGCATCTGCTGTGAGTATATTTGGAGAATATCTCCTCCACTAATCTTGAACCTAACATTTCTCTTTCTATAGTATTAACTGTACCATAACGAGGCTCAATGACAATACTCTTCAACTTATCTTTTTACAATGGCTGCCAGAGCTTTTAAAGCCAAATTTAGAATCTGTCTGTAACCAGTACTTTCTTTCCTTCTTTCTTTTTTAATTTTTTGATTTTTTGAGGTAGGGTGTCACTCTAGCTCAGGTTGACCTGGAATTCACTATAAAGTATCAGGGTAACCTCAAACTCACGGGAATCCTCCTACCTCTGCCTCCCAAGTGCTGGGATTAAAGGTGTGTGCCACCAGGCCTGGCCTCAATAGTATGATATTTTCGAACCATATTCCTAATTATATTTTACAAACAGTTAGCCTTTTTCCTTTACTTGAATATTTATATACCACTAATTGTACAGATTATTATTTTTGTACATTTTCTACATCCTTGCTGACAAGAAATTCATTAAAACAGGAATTACTTTTTTATTTTTTTTTAGGTATCTGCAGCTTCTGGCACAAGTAACTATTCAATATGTGTTTGTTGAGCAAATAGTAGCTGCAAAGTAGTTTCTGAGGTTTCAACCAATCAGATGAATTGATTTGCTTGTTTGAAATTCTGTTTAGTATTTGGACTCATTCTCTGAATCAGATTTCTGACCTTCAGAACTTCATGTATGCCTACTCATAGTCATATTTTTATTGTACAGGTCTCAAACTGACTTTCTGCAAATAACTTGCAGCTTTATTTAATACAAATCAAATCATATTAAATATAATTAAAAACCTCTCCATGAAATAGGATAAGATCCCATTGGGACACCACGAAACACAATTATATCTTCATGGCATATGCTCTTTTAAAGCAAATCCATTTGTGAAAAATAAAGTGCAACAATCCCTTCTCAAAGTTGGTACCACCTGATAAATAACACCATACACTAAATAAAAATTAAGAAGTGATTGTATTACCTCTATCCTGGATTATTTCTCTAAGCAGAGTCATCATCATTCATACATGTGAATTTATTTGAGGTTAATAGCAAATCAGTTACATATAATAGCTAATTATATCCAATATCTGTAAAGATAATGGTATTTTACTTGGTAAAAGCATTTCAGTGAGTACAAAGGAAGTTTAAATTTCATTTTTTTACAAGATATAACAGGTTTGACCACTGTAAAATTTGTTAATTTAGGTTGTTAAGGCCATTTCTAGGGCAACTCCCTATATTATTATTTGACACACTTGAATTGCTGTAAAATAGTCTTAAGAAAGTTTTATTGATTCTTAATTTATCTTATTCATAGAAGAAATAGGTGGAGAAAGAGGAAAATGCTGTTAGTTGGAGAATGGAAAATTTTGCACATCCTATCTCTGTTTTAGAGGTAAGGGGTAGCTTATTCCAGACAGTGATGGACTCATTGATACATGACGGGGCAAGTAAAGTGATTGAAACTTTCACACAGATGGGTGTGTAAATACATTCACTTTAACAAATGGAACTGGAGGTCAGAAAGGTGTGACTTAATGTCATAGCATTTATTAACCTTGAATAACACTAGGGTACAGGACAATACAAAAATGGCCCACTGAACTAGCTCTAGCTTCTCAACAGGCCAGTGTGCTGCCTTGCTTCCAGAAGCAAATTTGAGAAGGAGGGTCCAATATTGGTAGCAGATAGCTTGTGGACATTTATTTTCTAGTCAAGTTAAGAATTTCATGTTTCCAAAGATGCATCATTTCTTTGGTAAGGTATCTCATATGTGATTTAAGTACTTGGAAATGTCCACCTTTATCTTTTTACTTTAAATTTTCCCAACACAACAGTGATTTTGTATAGAAAGGGCAAACTATATCTCTCCTTTCTTTCACTTCTCACTAGATTTCTTCACCCTTGAAAACTATGGAGTTGAACAGAGAATACTGCAATGTAAGAAGGGGAAGCCTGAAGTTTGATAAATTTCTCAGTGTAAAGCATTATAGCTTTAATTTTGCATGAGGATCTTTCTGTGAGATACATTTTGATTTTTTCATTTTGCTCTACAGTCCTTAGAGTTCGATTAGTGGATACTTTTTCAAAGACAACTGTATTAATTTTCTATTAATACATAACAATTAACCATGTATTTCAAAATGCAAAATAATTCCAATATCATATTTTATCATTCTAAAGACCCGAAGACAGAAATAGAACCTACTAGATGTTGTAGTCAGCTTCTTGTAGCTGAAACAAACATCCATCAGACACAGCTTATGGGTGGAAGGGGGTTTTCACAGGTTTACAGAGTCCAGGGGACCATCGTCATGGTAAATAAAGGTGACTCCCTTTCATAGACCCAAGCAGGGAGACATCACCAAAATTCAGCACCACAAAATGCAAACAGCCTGAGATCAAAGTTCTCTGCATACACTTTTGGGCTGGATATAAGATCCACCCACAAACATACCTTAGGGCTGGAATCTTAAGACTCATCCCAGTGACATAGCCCCCTGTAGCAGGGCTCCTTCTACTAAAGGCACACTTTAAAAGCTTAATTTTAAAGAAACACCTGAGTCTATGGGGCCAGGTATTCAAATTACCACGTTAAAACCACCACACTAGGTTAACATCTAATTACTGACAGGGCTTTACTCCTTTCTGGGGCATCTATGGTACCTGTGCTTCTCTGTTTTATCCAGATTCTGCATTTCTCTTCACACTGCCTGACTCTTGGCTTCTTTTGTTACTATCCAAGACTCCAATAGCTACTTGAGACTTTATCAAACTACATTCCTCTACAGCTGAATCATATGCCTGTTTCGTATAAGGACCTCTAACATCATATTAAGCCTATTCATATAATCCATGATAATCTCTCCATTTTAAGGATACTGCATTCTCAAACTGGACTGCATCTTCAACAATTGCCTCTTTGTCAGGGAATATATCATATTCACATATTCTTGGAACTATAATGTGGTCATTTTCAAGGAAATATCATTCTTCTTGAATTCTTAGCTTCTACTCAAAGAAGCACCAAAATGTAAGAACAGTATCTCTTCCCACTCATACATTTCTTAATTTGATGTTCTTAAATCTTGTAAAATTTCAGCAGGCAAAGACAGTTGCCATCCCAACTTCTGGAGAACAATAGGCAGTACATGTGAGATTTCTGCATACAATGGACTATTAAGAAAATAAGGGGTCTCATTTATCAAATTTTCATCAAAATATATTCATTTTCTTTCCAATTCTAGTAAGCAAATGCCATCATCAATGTTATATCTATCTATCTATCTATCTATCTATCTATCTATCTATCTATCTATCTATCTATCTATCATTCTATCTATACTGCCCCCACAAAAAATTAACTTTTAGATACAGAGACATCAAAAGATTGGGCATCATATCTCAAAATGGCCCCAGCTGAAACTAAGAACAATTGGCAAACCAAGCAAGGGTACTATTTTCTTGGTGAACCTGGTACCAGCACAAGTGTGAAGGAGATTGACACAGAGAACAATCAACTCTTACAAATTCAGATATCCAGAGACACAGAGGCTCCCAAGACCTCATCACTGAAGCAGACCTAAAACGAACCCAACATGGCTCAGGGAAATTTTGCGGAAGAGGGGGCTGAAAGAATGTCAGAGCCACATGTTGGGTCATGATATGCAGAGACATTTCTCCTACCCATAACTGAGGGCTAACTCCACAATGTATGACCCATATACCTCAACAAGGAGGGGCCAGGGGGAGGGGGAATGTCAGGGAGGAGGCTAACAATGGTACCAACTTCATTGTATCCTCTGAGTATAAAACTAATTAATAAAAAATAAATTAAATAAAAAAGAAACAGCCAGGCATGGTGGCACACACCTTTAATCCCAGCACTTGGAAGGCAGAGGTAGGAGGATCACCGTGAGTTCGAGGCCACCCTGAGACTACATAGTGAATTCCAGGTCAGCCTGGGCTAGAGTGAGACCCTACCTCGAAAAACCAAAAACCAAAAACCAAAAAAAAAAAAAAAAAAAAAAAACACCCAAAAAAACAGCTAAAATAAAAAGGTCAGGCATCACACCAGATTAAAAAAAAAAATGTTCATTCATTCAAAAGAGAGAGAGAGAGAGGGAGATACAGACAGACAGGGATGGGGGACAGTATGGGCATGCCAGGGTTTCCATTCCTCCCTATCTACACATTCCTCCCTATCTACAGACTATCTCCAGACAAATGTGCCACTTTGTGGGTTTGGCTTTTTGTGAGTACTGGGAAACAGAACCCTGGTAGTCAGGATTTGTAAACAAGTACCTTTTACTGCTGAACCATCTCTCCATTTCCCAGATTTTTTATTGAAACAAATAAATTAACAAACAATATTAGAAAGATTTGATTTCTCATGCTTACAATTCTACCACTCATATCAGCCTTTGCTAAATAATATGTTCCAAGACAGTCTCGGCTACAGAGAGAGGCCCTGTCTACTGAAACTCAAAAGAAACAAACAAACAAAAAAATAAATAGAATTAGGGATGGAGAAATGGCTTAGGGGTTAAGGCGTTTGCCTTTAAAGCAAAAGGACCTCAGTTCAATTCCTTCAGGACCCACATAAGTCAGATACACAAGGAGGCACATGCATCTGGAGTTCGTTTGTAGTGGCTGGAGGCCCTGGTGTGTCCATTCTCTCTCTCTCTCTCTCTCTCTCTCTCTCTCTCTCTCTCTCTCTCTCTCTCTCTCTCTCTCTCCCTCTCTCTCTCTCTCTCTCCCTCTCTACCTTTTTCTTGCTCTCTAATAAGTAAATAAAAATAAAGTTTAAAAACATAGAATTAGAGTACTCAGACACAGCAAACCATGTAGTACTAGCTCTGTCTGAGAGGATAAATCCATATGCGTGTGTTAACAGTGCTGGTAATCATGAAGGAAACCATTACAATTGACTCAAAGAAGAGAAACCTTTGAAAATGTTGATATTGTCCACACATTTCAGAATATAAACTGAATAGCATACATACTAAAAGTTTGTCAAGAACCTATTGGGCAAAGGAAGCAAAGAAAAGGATTTTTAATATCCATATCTGTATTGCAAACAATACCTTAAGCTTTAGCAATATTCAAAATACTGCTAAATACTACAATGATCATACACTTTTATTTCAGTTCCTGAATTACTATCACACATGTGAATTAAATATTTTTTTCAGAGAAAGGGTAAGAGTCCCAACATGCAAGTGGGTTGAAAGGTCATTTCAATTTGAATTCACTCTAGTATGAGTAACTGAAATACTCATGAAGCCAGTATGTGGGCTAATCTTATCTGATTTTTACTAGGTTAACCCTCACAAAATAGACACTTAGATTTAGAATAGGTGTTTTAAAAATTCCTGAAAGAAACTTTATAAAGATAATATTAATAAGATTAGCATGAGTGAATACAACATAAGGAGAAGAAATGATATTTGTTTTTAAAAGAATTATTGACAACTTTTATACCTGCATATAAAAAAAATTGTTCATAATCCCCTCCCACTAACATCGTTTGCCCTCCATCTGCAATCTTCCTTCCACCAAACTCATTCTTCTTTCCAACTAGTTCCTCTTCTCTTTTGATGTCATTTTCCCCTTCTCCATTATTCATGACAAATATGTTGATGAGTCTAATATTATATAGATCTTGTGTGAGTAATGACAGTTTCCATGAAGTCATTAATTCAATAGCCATTTCGTATCAGGAAGACAGTATTTCTAAACATTCCTCCCTATCCTCTGGCTCTTATATTCTTTCAATTTTTAAAATAAATTTTATTTGTTTATTTATTTGATAGAGAGAGATAATGGGCGCACCAGGGCCGCTAGCCACTGCAAACAAATTCTAGATGCATGTGCCACTTTGAGCATCTGGCTAAAGTGGGTCCTGGGGGACCAAACCTGGGTACTTTGTCTTTGTAGACAAATGCATTAACCACTAGCTCTCTTATATTCTTTCTGACCCCTTTTCCACACTGCTCCATGAGCTTTGGAGGAAATGATAAAGATGTCTTATTTAGTGTCGAATAATCAACAGTCAATTCTTTGCAGCTTCAGGTTCCCTGAGATGAACTTCTAGACCAGGTACAGTTATGGAGGAAGGGATATTTATTGAAGCTTACAGATCCAGAGGAAGTTCCATTATGGCAGAAGAAGCTGACCAATTCTTATAGGACCAGGCAAAGAAAGAGAAGCCTAAAGCCAAAAGCAGCACCGCATAGCGTGCTTCAGGAACTCCAGCTAGACACACTTGACATATCCTTAGATTGAAATCTAAACCCCACCTCCACACCTTAAGATTCACCCAGTGACACTGCTAACAGCCAGTTGGCTGCAGATGCAAACTACAAACTCTACAAAACTGAATATGTTGGGGGCATACATTCAAACTACCACACAACACTTTGATAGGTTGTGAGACTTCCCATTATTAAGCAAAGATGACATTTATATTTTAGTACTATCTCTTCTGTCATAAAAACATCACTGGGCTGGAGAGATGGCTTAGCGGTTAAGCGCTTGCCTGAGAAGCCTAAGGACCCCGGGTCGAGGCTCAATTCCCGAGGACACACGTTAGCCAGATGCACAAGGGGACGCACACGTCTGGAGTTCATTTGCAGAGGCTGGAAGCCCTGGTGCGCCCATTCTCTCTCTCTCTCCCTCTATCTGCCTTTCTCTCTGTGTCTGTCGCTCTCAAATAAATAAATAAATAATAATTTTTTTAAAAAAGAATCATCCCTAATCATCTAATAAGATTCAAACCGTTAAATGCTGAGGTCAAAATATTTATAAATTTTGGGCTGGAGAGATGGCTTAGCATGTAAGGCACTTCCTACAAAGCCAAAGGACCCAGATTCATTCACCAGGACCCATGTAAGCCAGATGCAGAAGATAGCACATGTGTCTGGAGTTCATTTGCAGTGGCTGAAGGCCCTGGTGTGCCCATCCTGTCTCTTTCTTTCTTACCCCCTCCCGTCTTCTTCTTACTTTTTCAAATAAATAAAATTAAATTATAAAAAGTGTTTTTAAATTTAGAATAAATCAAAAATAATTTTATTATTAATAATAATTATTTCATGTTTAGCCTTTATTAAAATCCTATCTAGTGTATTTTTATTTATTATTTTATTTCAAAGAGACAGAAATAGGCAGAAAGAAACACAGTGAATATGGGCACTCCAGGGCCTACTGCCACTGCAAATGAACTTCAGACTCATGTCCCACTTTATGTATCTGGTTTTACATGGGTACTGGGGAATCAGACCTGGGCCGTCAGGCTTTGCAGTTAAGCTCCTTTAACTGTTGAGCCATGTGTACAACCCTATTTAGTGTATTTTAATTAATTAGTTAATTAATTAATTATTTATTTTGAGAGAGAAGAGGCACAGAGACATAGAATGGACACTGTCATGCGCCCTCTTGTGGATATGTGCGACTTGAATCTGACTAGTACTTGGCACCTGGGGATTCAATATTGGTAATATATTGGCACAGTAGTCAAAGCCTGTACTTTATGTTAAGCAGGACACACACAATCTGAGTGTACATAATCACATTTATTTTATGGAGAGGAGTGTTGCATCAAGAGAGCTTGGTCACTATTCTTTGGAGCAAGGCAGAGAATTCCAAAAGAAAGATTCGGCATCGAAAAACATAGAAGTTTATCAGGAAAAGGAGGTATGAGGTAGCATTAGTGTAGACTAAAGAACATGATACACTAAATCATGACTTTGTTCACATTTGGTTTGGCAAGGAAGCTTGCTCTCACATTGACCTTTTTCTATCTGACAGAGGGTTCATGACAGATGTGATAAAGAAGTGAGCCCATAAATGTCTCAATGAAATTTTTTCAATTTTAAATTTCTACCTTATTCTCAATATTTAGATAATGAATTGCTGAAAAGTTTATAACAAAATACATTTTCCACCATGTGTGATGGTGAAAGCATTTAATCCTACTACTCAGGAGATAGAGGTAGGGTTATCATCGTGAGTTTGAGGCAACCCTGTATAGTGAATTCCAGGCAACTTGGATTAGAGTGAGACCCTCCTTGAAAAACCAAAAATAGAAATACATGTTTCTATGATTAAGAGACATGGAATGTCTCAGAAATATATTTCTTTCAATATTAATATGAAATAATCAGTTTTAGAAGCATATTTAATTAGAAACTTAGGTGATGTTTGTATATGTTTAATTCCTCTAATAGTCAGTGAGCCTCATTTCCAGACAGAGTGATCTCATATTTACCTATCCATTTATTTATCTTTCTAAAATATAAAATAATCTTCCTTTTATAGAAAGTGACTGGAGAATTTCAATTACAAAATGCTGCATCCTGTGAAGGCCAATTGTTTTATGTGTTAGGAGATATTCATGACTTCTGTTAAAACATAATGCAGAAACATTCTCCAGAATGTTATCTTTGGGATCACAGGAACTAAGCATGTTAAATTTCGAAGTAAATCTTTTCACTTTCTGTTCATTATTAGCTTCCTTCTGGGCAATCCCTTAGATACCCTCATCATTTGTTTGAAGTTTCTCTTTCTTCCAGTTTGTTCTGGGAATCCAGATCACAGAGGAAAAATGTATCTTTTCCCCTCTTGAAACTCCAATCTCACATTCCCAGACAAGATTTTATCTATGTTAAATATATTCACTTATTCAGGACCAGTAAGATATCTGTTGCTGCAGATTTTATGGAGCACAGTGAAGCATAGCCCCACAATGCCTCCTTAAAATTCGTCAGCAGAACCTGAGGTAATTCTATACGATTGTACCCTTAGGGCAGCATAGCCCTTCTAACCACAAACACTTTCATTTCTTACCACAAGTGCTTTCCTTTTGTTCTCATTTCCAATGCTGAGAATCATGAGAATTTGAGCAGGATTTATTTGGAGGGTTGCCTATCTTATATGTCTAGATAAAAAGGTATATCTTTCTTCCTGAATAGTGCACTGTTACAGTCAGGATGTTTGAAATGATAGGATGATGGGATATCTGCTAAGAAGTTGTGGGATCATGAAAGGTTGTCCCATGTGAAAGGGTATAGGTAGCCCAGGGGTGTTGCAGTCAGGACCAAGACCAGCTTGTAGGGAAAAAAAAGGGGATTATGTTGTCTTACAGACTCAAAGGGAACCTCATTGATGGCAGGAGAAAATGATGGCAAAGAGCAGAGGGTGGATATCACTTCCTCACCTACATCAGGTGGACAATAGGAATAGGAGAATGTGCCAAATACTGGCAAGGGAACACTGGCTATAACACACATAAGCCTGCACTGAACACTGCCTCCAAGAGGTGTTAATTCCCAAATATCCATCAGCTGGGAACCTACCATTCAGAACACGTAAGTTTATGGGGGACACCTGAATCAAGCCATTACATTCAAGAAACTGATTCATAAACTGATAACCATACATGATATGAAATAGAATGTATTCAGTCCAACTTTAAAAGTCCCCATGGTTTTTTTTTTATTTATCAATCCTAATGATGTATAATGATAATAATTATTAATAATGACAATGATTAATGATAATGACTAATAATGAAAATCCTCATAATTTGAGATTTTTTAACTGAGCCATAATACAAAAAAAAATAAAATAAATCCCCCCAAATGATAATGGCACAGAATCAACATTCATGCTTCAATAGATGGCTTTGGACATAGTAAAGAAATAGTCAACCAATACAAGATTTAAATAATCAGAGCAAACATCAAATTCTGTAGCTCCAAGTCCAACAACTCTGGTTAGTGACAAATCTCCAAGTCTGATAATCTTTCCCAGCAGCAAGCCTCTGTAGTTCCAATTCCACCCCTCCAGCTAGGCTATTCAGTTTGGAAAACTTTATCTGGGGCCGGCAGCTCTCCTTAGCAGCCATCTTGTGGTCCTGGCGGTTCACCCTGATTGCTCCTTTGGGTGTCCATGCAGACATCCTGTAAGCCTGATTCACACTGCCTGTGGCTATTTCCAAAAGAGAAGAAGATCATGTTGTAAATTCAATGCCTGTCTCTTTCCTGCATTTCTTATACCCCCTAATACCAGGTAGTGTGACAATTTATTAATCCAAGAGGAAATAAAGCAGACTATTTAAAACGGACACTCCTTGAGCATTCAGACCCCTCCAAAAGATGGCATTCTTTCTGTTGTCTCAATACCGGTCAGCTGGCCCAATAACAGTGCTTGTAACTTCTTATACAATTACACCTGAAAGGGCAGAAGTTTCAGACCAAAGATTTCATCTATTCTGTGCCATATCCCTCTGTTCACACAAGTCCATTTCTATGCAATGCAACCCTGCCCAAGTTCTCAGGGCACTGGCAGAACCACAAGCCTCTTACACAAACTTCTACCATTATTAGGACCATCAATTACCGACCCCCTCCCCTTGGCCACTCCTTGTTGAAGTATATGGGTCATTCATTGTGGAGTTAGCCAACAGTTATGGGTACGATAAATGTCTCTGCATATCATGACACAACATGCGGCTCTGACATTCTTTCTGCCCCCTATTCCGCAAAATTTCCCTGAGCCATGTTGGGTTCGTTTTAGGTCTGCTTCAGTGATGAGGTCTTGGGAGCCTCTGAGGCTCTGGCTCTCTGATTTGGTAGGAGTTGATTTTTCTCTGTGTTGGTCTCCTTCACCCTTGTGCTGGCGCCAAGTTCACCAAGAAAACAGCACCTTTGCTTGTTTCACCAATTGTTCTTAGTTTCAGCTGGGCCCTTTTGAGGTATGATGGGGTGGCTTTCTCTTTAGGATCTACATCTATCTGAAGAAGATAAGCACATTCTCCAACCAAAGGGAGTTAGCACCAGACAAATGAGATAACCCTTACTTTTTAAGAAAGAATTTAATAGGTATAGGCCCTTTTGTAGCCCATGATTGGTGGTTGCTTGAAAGTGGAGAGCAGGCTTATGTTTGGATATGGTTCTCACTTGTTTCCCAGCTCCAACTATGGGTTCCATACCACTGAGGGGATCAGTTAGACGAATCAAGAGCAATTGGTTTCCCACCATGGCTGTGCGCCACTATTGCAATTGTGTGGGCCTCACAACAGGTTATTTGCTGCTAATTAGGTTAGACCATGAGTGGCTTGGACAGATATTGGTCATTTGCCCCCAGTCATCCATGTAGCACCTTCTGGCACTAGACACACTGACTCTTTGGGGACTGACTCTCTTCCAGCTTCCAGCCATGCCATTCCATTTTATGTGTTGACCATATATGGTGTCTTCAGCAGTAGGGTCTTAGCACTAACCTTTGGTGGGTCATTAAGTACTTGTACAGAAATCTGTCTTTCTTTTAGGAAACCTTGTATGTCTCTCTGATCAAAAGCTCATTGTGGATGATAGCCACATGCTGGTACTGGGAGTTACAGGTCAGTGCCCATAAGAAAAGGAAGAAAAGGATAAGTAATATAAAAGAAATAGACAAAAGAGAGAGAGAGAGAGAGAGAGAGAGAGAGAGAGAGAAAGAAAGAGAGAGACAGAGAGGGAGAGATAGAGGCTGTAGAAGATTAAGGTCAGTCTTCATCATATACTCTCCAGTGTCTTGTGGCTTAGGTGTTCCCTCTAAGGGCTTGGTGGAGGTTCAGCCATTTGGTCTGCCTTTTGGGATTTAGAATTTTATATTACCATTAAAGTTTGAGTCTATACTTGTCTTTCCAACCCCCTCCCTTGCCCTCCCCTCCCTCCCCACCCATCTTATTGTCTAATCCTCGAGATGTTTGCTGGGTATGTAATGCATCTTGGGTAGATTCATCTTGGGTAGATATACTTCTCTAGATTAGTGAGACTATGTGGTGATTTTCTTTCTGTGATTGGGTAAGTTCACTGAGAATGATCTGTTCCAGGTTCAACCATTTTTCCTCAAATTTCATTGTGTCATTTTTTTCTTAACTGCTGTATAGAATTCAATTGTGTAGATATAACACATCTTAGTTATCCATTCTTCTAGTGATGGACATCTGGATTGATCCCAGCTCTTAGCTATTATGCATTGAGCCACTACAAACATGGTTAAGCAAATCTCTCTGGCCTGTGGTTTGAAGGTTTTAAGGTAGATGCCCAGTAAGGGAATAAGTGGGTCTGTTGGTATCTCTACAGTAAACTTTTTCAAGAGTCTCCAGATTGCTTTCCAAAGTGGTTATGCCATCTTACATTCCCACCAACAGTGGAAGAGTGTTCTTACTTCTCCACATCCTCACCAGCATTTATTTTCATTTGATATTTTTGATGTTTGCTATCCGTACTGGGGTAAGGTGGAATCTCATTGTTGTTTTAAGTTGCATTTCCGTGATGATTGGGGATAATGAACATTTTTTTAAGTGTGTTTGCCATTTGTATTTCTTCCTCTGTGAACTGCCTCTGTTGAGTTCTGTGCCCAATTTTGTGAGTTGGTTGTTTGACTTTTTACTGTTTAGATTTTTGAGCTCTTTGTAGATTGTAGAGATTAGGCCTCTGTCAGTTGGATAATCAGCAAGTATTTTTTTTCCCCCATTTTGTGGGTAATCTATTGGCTTTTCTTATTGTATGCTTGACTGTAAAGAAACTCTCAGCTCCATGTGATCCCATTGGTTGAGTGACTGTTTAAGTTCATGAACTACTGGGGTTTTGTTCAGGAAGTCTTTTTCCATTCCTATATCTTGGAAAGTACTTCCTATATTTTCTTCCAGTAGTTTTCGAGTTTCTGGTCTTATGTTGAGGTCTTTGATGCATTTGGACTTGAGTGTAGTGCATGGCAAAATGTGTGGATCAAGTTTCAATTTCCTGCATATGGTTATCCAGTTTGTCCAGCACCATTTGTTGAAGATGGTGTCTTTTTTTTCCAGCCTATATTGTTAGGGCCTTTGTCAAATATCAAGTAGCTATAGTTGCTTGACCCAAAATCCGGGTCCTCAAGTCTATTCCATTGGTCTAAACTCTTGTTTTTATGCCAGTACCATGCTGTTTTTAATACTATGGATTTGTAATATAGCTTTGGATCAGGTATGGTGATGCCTCCAGAGGTATTTCTTTTGCTGAGGATGTGTTTGGATATGTGAGGCCTTTTGCCTTTCCATATGAAATTTGCGATCATTTTTTTCTATCTCGGTGAAGAACACTGCTGGGATTTTAATTGGAATGACATTAAATCTATATATTGCCTTTGGTAGGTTTGCCATTTTCACAATGTTAATTTTGCCTATCCAGGAGCATGGGAGGTATTTCCATTTTCGCAAGTCCTTCTCAATTTCTTTTTTGAGTGTTTTTATGTTTTCGCTGTATAGATCTTTCACTTTCTTGGTTAATGTTATTCTAAGGTATTTTGTTGTTGTTGTTGTTGCTATTGAAAATGAGACCATGTCCCTTACTTTTCTCTGTATCTTTGTCATTTGCATATAGAAAGGCTACTGATTTTTGTGCATTGATTTTGGTATCCTGCTACTTTGCTATAGGAGTTAAACATCTTCAGGAGTTTTGGAATGGAGTCTTTGGGTCTCTTATATATACAATCATGTCATCAGTGAATATAGCTAACTTAACTTCTTCCTTTCCAAATTGTATCCCTTTTATTTCCTTCTCCTCTCTAATTGCTTGATCTAGGACGTCCAGTACTATATTGAAGAACAGAGGTGAGAGTGGACAACTCTGTCATGTTCCTCATCTTAATGGGAATTCCTCCAGTCTCTCTCCATTAAGTATTTTTTGGGCCTTAGGAGCTTTGTACATTGTCTTTATTATGTTAAGATATGAACCAACCATGCCAATTCTCTCCAATGTTTTGATCATGGAGTGATGTTGTATCTTGTCAAAGGCCTTTTCTGCGTCTATCAAAATGTTCATGTGGTTTTTGTGTTTAACCTTGTTCATGTGGTATATTATATTGACAGATTTCCATATGTTGAACTACCCCTGTGTTCCTGAGATGAATCCCACTTGGTCAAGGTCGATAATGTTTTCGATGTGTTGTTGGGTTCGGTTTGCGAGGATTTTGTTCAGGATCTTTGCATCTAAGTTCATCAGGGAAATAGTCTGGTAGTTTTCTTTTCTTGTGGCATCTCTGCCTGGTTTTGGAATTAGAGTGATGCTAGCTTCAGAATAGGAGTTGGGGAGCTTTCCCTGTTCTCCAATTGTGTGGCACAGTTTGAGAAAGATTGGTTTGAGTTCTTCCGTGAAGGTTTGATAGAATTCAGCTGAGAAGCCATCTGGTCCTGGACTCTTCTTTGGGGGGAGGTTTTTTTAATGACTTTTTCAATCTCAATGAGTGTGACCGGTTTATTTAGGAGATTAATCTGCTCTGAGTTTAGCTTTGGTAGATGATATGTGTACAGGAATTTATCCATGTCCTCCACATTATCCAGTTTTGTGGAGTAGAGGTTTATGAAATAAGTCCTGATGATTCTCCCAATTTCACTTATGTCTGTTGTGATCTCTCCTTTTTCATTTTGAATTTTGTTAACTTGAAGCATCTCTCTCTCTCTCTCTCTCTCTCTCTCTCTCTCTCTCTTTTTTTTTTTTTTTTTTTTTTTGCTTGATCAAATTGGCTGGGGGCTTGTCAATCTTGTTTATTTTTCAAATAACCAGTTCTTTGTTTTGTCAGTTGTCTTACTTGTTTTCTTAGTTTCCAATTCATTAATTTCTGCTCTGATCTTAATTCTTTCTTTCCTTCTGGAGCTCTTTGGGTTGGAGTTTTCTTGCTTTTCCAATGTCTTTAGGTGGATGGTTAGGTTATTGATTTGGGATCTCTCTGTCTTTTTTATGAAGGAATTGAGTGCTATGAATATCCCCCTGAGAACCACCTTCATTGTGTCCCATAAGTTGATATGATGTGTTCTCATCATCATTCAATTCTAGAAATTTTGCAGTTTCATTTTTTTTATTTCATCCACTATCCATTTATTGTTTAGAAGTGTGTTGTTCAGTTTCCAGGTGCCGTTGGGATTCTTGCTGGGTCTTTTGTTGTTAATTTCTAGCAATATAGCATTGTGATATGATATCATGCAAGGAATTATGTCAATCTTCCTAAATATGTGGAGGCAGGCTTTGTGACCCAGTGTATGGTCTGTTTTAGAGAATGTTCCATGGGCTGCTGAGAAGAATGTGTAGTCTGTGGATTTGTGATGGAAAGTTCTGTAGATATCTGTTAGGTCTACGTGATCTATGGTTTTGTTGAGCTCTTGTACTTCCCTGTTGAGTTTCTGTTTGGATGATCTGTCTATTAGTGATAATGGTGTTTTGAAGTCCCCAGTTCTCATGGTGTTGGTGCTTATTTCTGTTTCATTGTGAAGTAGGTTTTCCTTATGAACTGTGGTGTCCCAGTATTTGATGCATACAGATTTATGATTGTAATATCCTCTTGATGGATCATTCCCTTGATAAGAAGGAAGTGGCCTTCTTTGTCATTTTTTATTATTTTTGGTTTGAAGTCTATTTTATGTTATATTAATATAGCTACACTTGCTTGTTTCTTATTCCTGTTTGCTTGGAATATTGTTTTCCACCCTTTCACCCTGAGGAGGTGTCTGTCTTTAGTGGTGAGGTGGGTTTATTGAAGTCAACACATTGAGGGGTCTAATTTTTTGATTCATTCTGTTAGCTTGTGTCTCTTGATGGGGGAATTAAAACCATTGGTATTTAGGGTAATGACTGTGAGATTTGACTTGATCCCTGCCATATTGTGATGGTTTATGTGGTTTGCTCGTTTCATGGACTTTGAAAATTTTTGTGCCTACTCTGAGTTTGGTTCTTGTGATCTGCTTCTTGTAGGCATTTGAGGTTGATTATTTGTTTCTTCTCTGTGGAGAATTTCCTGAAATACTATCTGTAGGTTTGGTTTTGTGTTCATGTAATTATAAACCTGAATTTTGTCATGGAGAGTTTTTCTTTCACCATCTATTACAAGGGAACTTTTGCTGAGTAGAGTAGCTTGGGTTGGAAGCCATATGTTCTTAGACTTTGCATTGTTTCTTTCTAGGCCCTTCTGGCTTTCAGTGTTTCCATTGAGAAGTCTGGAATAATTCTCATGGGGTTACCTTTAAAAGTGGTATGCTGTTTTCCCTAGCTGGTTTTAGGATTTTCTCTTTGGTGTCAATTTTTAGAGTCTCAATGACAATATGTCTTAGAGAGTTTCTCCTTTGGTCCAGTCTGTTTGGAGTTCTGTTGGCTTCCTTCATCTTGATGGGCCTTTCTTATAAGAGACTGGGGAAGTTTTATTCGATTATTTTGTTAAATAAGTTCTCCATGCCTTTGGTCTGAATTTCTTCTGCTTCTGGTATTCCAATGATCCTAATATTTGGATATTTAAGTATATCTCACAATTCCCTCATGTTCTGTTCACAGAAACTTTTGAACTTACTGAAATTTTTGAACTCTTGATCTGTTTCTTCCATCTTGTTTTCCAGATCAGAGTTTCTATCCTCCACATGGCTGACTCTATTCTTGAGAGCTTCTAGACTGTTTTAGACTTGTTCAATTAGGTTTACATTTTCTACTGCTTTTGTATGTATGATTTCCATCCATCTGACAAGATCCCTTTTCATATCATTTTCTGATTTTCTTGATGATTCTTGGAATTCATCCTTGCATTTCTTTATGTCTTCATTTAGTATTGCCAGCTGATGTTTGAGGTCCTCTTTTTTTTTCACTCTCCCTCATATCTCTTAACTCTCTTTGAACTCCTTCCATTTTCTTATCTGTTAGGTCTAGTCTTGGTCCTTTGTTGCTTTTCTGCAAGTTCTACCAGTAGCTTGGTCAGGGTTGCATTTCTCATAGCTTCATTTTGATGTTCTAGTCCTAATGACTCTTCTGTGTCTTGATTGGAGATGTTCATTGTAGGACTGGTGATCTAAATGGCTTTTCTTGCATTTGATTTTTCATGTTATTTCTTTTGCTCTGTGGTCTGCCCATCACAGTGTATGGGCATGTAGGTGGGTGGACCAGCCTGGGCTCAAGGACAGTAGGAATCTGAAGCAGCCTGAGGCTGTTGCCAAATAGCCTGGGCTCTGGCTCTTGCTTGCCACACAAAGTTCTTTCTCACCCTCACAAGCCAAACCTCACAGTCCATAGTTGTAACTGCACTCAGGTCTTTCAACTCTGACCAGAAGTCATCAAGCTATACTTACAGTACTGCAAGGTGTTTTTTAGGCCAAGATTTCTAACAAATCCTTCCATGTTCCTTTTGAAAATCAGCTCTAAATGGCCAAAGTCGCACAGTCATGTGTCTTTCAGCAAATGACACCACTCCTTTGTACCAACTTTACTGTTGCAGTCAGGTTCTCATGGCTGGCAGAAATCACCCAAACAGGAGCAGCTTGTGGGGGGGGAGGTTTATTTTGACTTACAGACTTGAGGGGAAGTTCCATGATGGCATGGGAAAATGATGGCATGAGCAAAGGGTGGACATCGCCTCCTGGCCAACATCAGATGGACAACCACAGGAGGATGTGCCAACCACTGGCAAGGGGATACTTGCTATAATACCCATATGCCCAACCCCGACAACACAGTACCTCCAGGAGGCTTTAATTTCCAAATTGCCATCAGCTGGCGACCTAGCATTCAGAACATCTAAATTTATGGGCGACACCTAAATCAAATCACCACATATGTTCTTTCAAAACTTCCCTTACATATAGTGTCCATGACATACTTGTTTTATGCGTGATTTTTACATTGCATTACAGAACAAAAGGACTGAGATAGTATGTGATTCTTCAATTGTCAACAGGATACATATGGAAACATATGTATGTATGCGAATGATTCCACAAAAGTTTTGGAATGTGCAGGGAAATTCAATTTGAATTTTAATGCAATTATCCCCATAACCCAGGACTCCAGACAGAATAAAAATGTAAAAGGTATACACCAATATTCATCTCTTTGTGCTTCCTAACTGTGCACATATATGACCTCCTCAAGATCTAGCCATCATGCATTCCCCACTATTGTGGATTGGATTATCTCAAACTGTATGTGATAGTGTGGGTATAATAGTGTACACTGTCCCCAAAGATCCAAGTATCTTATTAAAATTAAGCTTATAGGGCTGGAGAGATGGCTTAGCGGTTAAGCGCTTGCCTGTGAAGCCTAAGGATCCCGGTTCGAGGCTCGGTTCCCCAGGTCCCACGTTAGCCAGATGCACAAGGGGGTGCACGCGTCTGGAGTTCGTTTGCAGAGGCTGGAAGCCCTGGCGCGCCCATTCTCTCTCTATCTGTCTTTCTCTCTGTGTCTGTCGCTCTCAAACAAATAAATTAAAAAAATAAATAAATAAAATAAAATTAAGCTTATAACTTGGGTTTCCAGCCACCTTGCTGGAGGAGATGTCACTAGAGAAGGATCCTGGTGCCCAGCCATAAGGCATGTTTGTAGGCAGTTCTTGATTTCAGCCAAAAGACATGGAGAGACGACTTGAGTATGGGGCAGTTTGTGCTTGCTTGTGCCACTGGCTATCCAGTGGATTTTCCCTATTTGGATCTGTGAGAGGGAGTCTACTTCTTCTGCAATTGATGGAACTTCCCCTGCATCTGAAAGCCTGAAATAAATCCCTTCCTTCCATAAACTGTGTCCAGTTGGATGTTCATCCCACAAAAGTGGAGCTGACTACAACCCTCCCTTCCTTAAATTGCTTCTTGTCTTATATTTAGTTACAGCAATTTAAAAAGTAATTAATACACAGTCTAACAGGACTGTAAACAGATGATCCGAACACTGATAGAATTCTTCTATATTTTGTCAGATTCTTACAGATCAGAGAAATCCAATTAGGTAACATTTCCCTACTTGAGAGGCAGGGGAAGACAATGTGTGAAAGGTTAATTGGTGTTCTGAATGGCATATTGCAAAGTACACAGCTAAATCCCACACCTTGGTCCATAATCCTTTTTAGTTCTCCCACATTATTCTGCCCCTTCTAAATGGATTATCACAAAGGTAATGTTACTTCTCTCTTTTGAGATAAGGTCACACTCTGTAGGCCAGGCTTGTGTAAAACTCACTATGTATTATGAGCTGACATTGAATTGAGTACTGGCATTAAGGGCATGACCCTCAAAATCTGGTTTAAATAATACTATATTCAAAGGATAGATCATATATTTTAAATGCTAAAATGTATCTCAGCTTTACTGTCACACACAAGTTCTGATTACAGTAATGTTTGATAATTATAATTAATAGAAAAAGAAAACTTTTAGTTATATTGATTGTCCTTTTTGCAATAAATATTTCTCCATTTAGCTATGTTAACCTTTCCAGTATTTCTCACTGTTTGCAGAAGACTTTAACATTCTTTCATCCACCAGTTAGATGGAAATATTTGTGCAATGTGTCATTGCTTTTTTTGATCACTAGATAATTGCAAGTTATAATAAAATGAAGATTTTAATTATATATACATTTAATCATTGAAATAACACAGGCATTAGTTTTGAAAACATATTTTCACAGTTCTGTGGTCATAGGCTACAAAAAGTGTCAATTATCCTAGTGGCCTGTGATAAAAATTCCAAGTTGCAGGCTGTGCATGGTGGCACATCTCATCTTTAATCCTAGCACTCAGAAAGCAGAGGTAGGAGGATCTCCGAGAGTTTGAGGCCACCCTGAGGCTACATAGTGAATTCCAGGTCAGCCTGGGCCAGAGCAGGACCCTACCTAAAAAACCCCAAAAGAAAAAAAAAAAAAAAGAATCAGTGTTGCAAATTTTGAGTATCTGACTTGCTCTTACCAAGTTTATTTTCTAATGAAACATTTTTTCATCGTTTTGAAGTCTAATCATGCTCCCTTCTTCATTTAGTGCACACATTAAAGGCCCAATAAGATCTAATCTAACACTTTAAGTTTTCATCCATATATGTATCCACTGAATGGATGAATTGACCTGTCCAATTCAACTAGTCTGCAAGCCATATTTGATATTTTTTCTCTTCAAGTTAAAGTCCTTTCTATCACCAAACTGGCACTTTCTTCATTAGTTTTTTTTTTTTTAATTTTGTTCATTTTTATTTATTTATTTGAGAGCAACAGAGAGGGAAAGAGACAGATGGATTGAGAGAGAGAGAGAGAGAGAGAGAGAGAGAGAGAGAGAGAGAGAGAGAGAGAGAGAGAATGGGAGAATGGGTGTGCCAGGGCCTCCAGCTACTGCTAATGAATTCCATAAGTGTGCGCCCCCTTGTGTGTCTGGCTGATGTTGGTACTGAGAATTGAGCCTCCAACCGGGGTCCTTAGGCTTCACAGGCAAACGATTAAATGCTAAGCCATCTCTCCAGCCCCTCTTCATTAGTTTTTGTAGTAGTCAACTCCATGTTGCTGGCACAAAGAACCCAAACCAAAAGCAGCTTGTAGTAAGAAAAGGTTTATTTGTGCTTATGGACTTAAGAAGAAGCTCCATGATGGCAGGGGAAAACGATGGCATGAGCAAAGGGTGGACATAATCCCTAAGCCAACATCAGGTGGACAACAGGAACAGGAGAGTGTGCCAAACAGTGGCAAGGGGAAACTGGTTATATCACCCATCAACCTGTCCCCCCAAAATACACTGCCTCCAGGAGGATCCAATTCCCAAATTGCCATCAGCTGGGGACCTAACATTAAGAAAAAAAAAATAAGTGTATGGAGGACACCTGAATCAAACCACCACAGTTTTGAACTTGCTCTCCTGAAATCTTTTCTTCTTTACTCATGCCCAATATCATACACATTATGCTTAGCTCATCCTAGCTTCATTATTTCTGTCACCATCACCTTCCCTGCTTAGAGGCTGCTGTGAAGAACATTAATCAGTCTCTTCTCAGTTGGGTATTATACTACAACCAACTTTCCAAACCATACCAAGATTGATATCACTAATTCAACATTTTGTATGTCTCTCAACTCCTCAGGAGCATGCTTTCTTTTATAATTAAACTTGAACACCTTTGAAAAGTTATTTGATTCAAAATCAAAACAATCACTACCACATATCCATTGTTTCCCAACATCATAGTAGAACTAAATTCCTCAACAACTTGTTCTCTTTTACTTTTGTTGTCTTGGGTAACTTACAGCTTTCACGTGGACAGTATCTAGTATTCTTTTGAAGGTGAAGAATAATGAAAGGATAATCCTAGGTACCAGGCAGGTTCACAACTCCTTGTGGAAAATAAATAAACAGAAGTAGCCTAAAGAAAAAAACAGGAGAAAAATTCTGAATTAGCTTCACCTAGGTGTTATTTTGCTATTATATCAGCTCTTGCTTGAAATAAGAATGTGTAGATGTTATATTTTCGTTCATAAATTTTATTAATTTTGAAATTTTTATCAGTGCTTTTTATTTATAACACTTTGATTATTCTTTAAGAGCCGGCATAGTTTTCCATGTCTAAAATCATTTTAAAACTTTAAACTTGAATATTAAGGGCAAATCCAACTAGTATTTTGATCCAGTAGGTGCACTATGTGAGTATGCAGCTGTTTTCATTACCATCATTTTAATTAAACATTACTAGAACTATTTAAACAGCTTTTGCCTCTTCAGACATTATGTATTAGAGATCTGAGATCTATCATATGAATCTTGCAAGGGAAGGATTCTTAACTAATGTGACAGACAACTAGATATCATTCAGACTGTCTATAGTCATTGATTCAAGGAGACATGTTTCATATCTCTTGACGACCTTATATAACTTCCTAGTTCTCATAGAATTGTTACATTTCAGACAACTTAGAAACCAGGACTTCTGTTTTTCTGAGCTCATTTTATTTTCCTCAGAGAAACTGAGAGATGAAATATCTCCATGAATTTATATTATGGTACTTGTGTTTTTATTTTAAAATAGTTTTAAAAATCTCTCATATGAAAGTTATGCAAACAGTGTTTGAAGAAATTGGAAAAGCATGTATGTGTGCTAAGAATACAAAGGGTTGTCTCTAATTATTCTATTTAATTTTCTTAAACCAACAACTCAAATAAACTAATTTGTAATGACTAGAAAAACTAAATAAGAGGGTGCATTTGTGAATTTGTATTGATTCATTTTCAGGTAATTTACTTTTAGAATTACAAATAATATATTATCTAATAGAATTAGTTGTAAAATTAGGGTATAAATGGAACTAAGGTAAGAATTACATTATATTTGGAGCTGGAGAAAGAACCAAGCTATGACCATATTTTCTATTTCTAAATTCAGTTTAATATACAAAACTATTGAATGGTCAAAAAGCATTCTTGAGGACTGGAGAAATGGCATAGGGGGTGCTTGCCTTCAAGGCCAAAGGATGAGGTTCAATTCCCCAGGACCCACATAAGCCAGATGCAAAAGGTGGCACATTCATCTGGAGTTTGTTTACAGTGACTGAATGTCTTGGCATGCTCATTTTCTCTCTTTCTCTCTCAAATAAATAAAATAAAGAGTTAAAAAATAATTTCTTAAATATCAAAATGTGTGTTTTACTAATGATGATCTTTGGTGCAATGACTGTCAAACAAGGTACAATAGAAAGAGCTTCAAATCATCCACGGAAACAAAGACAGCATTTAGATTGGTTCAGAGTTGCAGCTAAAATTTGTCTTAATTAAAATGCAATGTTTAATTGTCAAAAAAATAGTAAATATTCAGTCAGCAAAGTTCACTTAGGAATATTCATTTTAGGTTAATAAGATTTTAAATTATCATGAATATTTGCTTTGTTTTCCTGTATTTGATAGGAAAAGTGGCTGTAGCATAGAAAAATATTAGAAGCTCAGGGTGAGAGTCCAGATCCAGCCTTTCACTTTCCTGGGTGGGTGATCTTGTTCAAATCAACTAACCTCTCTTAATTCATTTCCTTTATCTGAAAGTGAAGTATGCTTTATAAAAATATTATAAAATGTAAATGGCATATGCAAGTGATTCATATGTAACACAGCATGATATCATATATTCATTTATTTCTTACATATTTAACAATAATATAATATCCCGTGTTGTAGTTTTAGTGTGAAATGACTCCCATAGGCTTCAGTGTTTATAAAGTTGGTCCCCAGGTGGTTGTGTTGTTTGGGAATTTTGCGGAAGCTTTAGAAAGTGAAGCCTTGCTGGGGAAAATGAGTGAAAGAGGTAGGCCTTAAGATTTTATAACACAGCCCCATTTCTTGTTTCTTGCCTGCAACCTTACTATAGATGCAATGTGAACAGCAGCCTCAAAGTACTGACACTATGTCTTTCCCATCATGATGGATTGTAACCCATCTTAAACTGTGAAGAAAAATAAATCTTCCTCCCAGAAGTGACTTCCTGTCAGGTTACAGCCACATCTATAAGAAAAGTAACTAACACAATTGTACTATTCTTGTTTCATTTTAACAGAAATGCATGCATGTTAGTTTAAAATTATGAATTTATATGTGCATGCTTTGTGATAGAAGCAGAATCATGGAAAAGTGCAATAATTATTATGGCTACTTAGAACTTTACAATAAAAAGCTTCTTAATGCTGTTAAAGTATAGGTAAATTCAATGCTGCTTTCTTGTAATATAATTTGCAATAGTGAAAGCGATTGATGAGTTAATTTGTAATTCTCTTTTTAATGTTGTTTACAATACCTGGTTGGCTTTTATGATCTTATAGTAGGTAAGTATTAAGTTTCCATTGGAACAGATTGCCAACAAGCACACACACACACAAGTAGTGCACTGAGAAAAAGAGAGAGTGCTTTTATGTTCTTTTTTCTGCAAGGTTATAGAGCTTTCCTCATTACTGCAAATGCATGAATGAATGAACAGCATTGCAAGCATAGACACTCTATATATTCTGTCATCAAACAGCCCTATCACTTCCTTATTTTTTTCCTCTTTGTGGTTAAGCATTATTGATTTTTTTTTTTCTGACAATTGAGTTTGTTTGCAATAAGCTGAACCAGAGCATAACGTTCCACTAATTAGAAAACAAAAATGTGTATTAGCTTGAGGAAGCAATAGCATTCCTGTATGTTGTCTAGTGCAAACTTAAGGGGGGGTTGTTTTGTTTGATTTCTATTGTTTCTTTTTGCCTTGTGACAGTACTGGTTAGTCTCATGTAACTAAACATTTTTTGGGAAGAAAACAACCTACAAAGATCAGCTCTAAATAGATATGAAAATATATACCATCTAGGATGTAATTTACAGTCATTATCCTCTGTATTTTCTAAGTTTTATCCTTATTTCCAATGCTTATTCTTTTTTGCACATACACATATGTGGTATATGCTTATGCATGTTTGTATGTATTTGACTATGAGTGTATATGGAAAAATCTATCCATGTGTTGTGGGTGTTTCTTGTTCGTGTGTGTGTGTGTGTGTGTGTGTGTGTGTGTGTGTGTGCATATGTAGGCCAAAGGTTGACCTTGAGTGTCCTCTTTGCTCACTCTGCACATTAGTTGGGAGTCTCACTTGAACCCAGAGCTCACCAATTGCAATAATCTAGCTAACAAGCTTGCCCTGGGGACCTTTTTTCCCTTGAGCACTGAGAGTATAATGAGATTGCCAAAAACACCCAAAATTTCATGTGAATTCTGGGGATCAAAACTCAGGTCCTCACACTTATATTCAAATATTTTAGCCAATGAGTTATCTTTCTAGCCCCATCAATTTTCTTTATACCCCAGTCCACTTTGGAAGTAAATATATTAATGATTTTATTAGTTTAAATTATAGAGTTAAAATTATTTCTAGATTCATAGACAAATCATTATGAAATCACGTTGGACTTAGAAGTTGAAAGAAAAGGATATATGTGATTCACTGTTTGACTTTTCATCACTTCTGTTCAAGCTAATTGAATTGGCCCATGCATGTTTCTTTAGCTCAGCAAAACTCAATCATGTAAGTAATTTCAATTACATAATAAATGAAATCTGCTCTGCTTCAACATATTCACCATCATTAAAAAATTGCATAGCTTCTGGGACATAGGGGGTCATATTCTTCAGTTGTGTAGCCACTGATAAATTTCGCATAATCCAGTAAATAGACTTCCGTCCAAACAGCCTCAATTTAACTCAATGGGTCCCCAAAAAGCAAGGCATGCAATGGAGAGATTGCTAATCAATTAAGGCAATTATCTGCAAAGCCTAAGGATCCATGTTTGACTCTCCAGATACCATGTAAGTCAGACACACCAAGGTGAGGAAAGTATAAGATCACAAATCCTCACTAGGTGGTAGAAGAGGCTGGAGTTGAACAACAGTTGCTGAGGCCCTGGTGCACCAATTCTCTCTCTTTCTCTATGTTCATCTCGTTCTCTCTAAGAAGAAAAATTAAAAAGCAAGGCATGAAAGTAGGATGGAGATTAATTAAGAAGAGTTTTAGTGAAAGGGGTAGGGATATGAGAGTAATTTGGGGAAATAAGATCCCAAAAAATTAAATGTAATCATTAAAATGTCAAAATTGCCAGTTTAAATGTAAAACAAAAATCAAGGAGGCACTCACTTTTTAAAAATTTTGAAATCTATAGTCAGTGTTTCTTGAATGAGATTTAGTTGATGGAAATAAATGGAAAATGAACACAATAAAATAAAGATAACAAAAAATAAAGATATCATGTGGTTTGGAATTCTTGACCTTGGATAAAGGTGTATGTAAAAGTGAAAATCAGATGTTAAGAAATCTCTAGTAGGAAAAAAAGAAATGACAAGAAAAGAAATCTCTAGCAGGAAAAAGAATCCAGTATCATTATGTTTGCTTTACCATTGAGATGCCATTTTTTCATTCTTTTTAAAAAATACTTTTATTTATTTATGTGCAAGGAGAGAGAGAGAATGGGTGCACCAGGGCCTCAGCAACTGCAAATGAATTCCAGATGCATGTTCCACTTTGTACATCTGGCTTTACATGGTACCGGGGAATCAAACCCTGATCCTTAGGCTTTGTAGGCAAGTGCTCTAACTTCTGAGCCATATCTCCATCTCAGAGATGTCATTCTTGTTCTTAAATAACCTTTAAACATGACAGCATCATAGTTCTACCATTCAAGTGAAGTAGGCTAAATAGAAAATAACTTTGTATCCATTTCCCTCTGAAGAACTTACATCAGAGTGATAATATGTATGATGTGTTCTTAGTGGAAAAAAATTGCATGTGTTAAATTTGGTGCTATCAGTAAGCAATACAAATGCTAAGTGGTTAGAAAAAAAAATTCTTTCAAATCTCTCTCTGAGAGTATTCCCGCTCCCTGAAGATTGCTACCATGAAGGGATTTCTACATGTGATATCAGAGGGTGACCATGTGAATTAAACAAGTGCCACTATGACACTTATAGCACAGGTAAATACAGCACCTTCATTTATTCTCTATTGTACTGGTAGCTGTGGATTTCACTAGCATTAATAGAGATCTACACATAAGTGCTGCTTACAGTATCTCTACTTTGTTTTTGCAATTTTATGTTTTGTATTTGTGTGTTTGTATGTTTGATTGAGACAAAATCTCACTCTGTACCCCCTACTGTCCTGGGAGTCACTATGCAGCTAAGGCCAGCCTTAGTATCACAGAAATTCTCCTGTCTCAGCCTCCTGAAGGATTATACTAATGGCTCACTGCACAGTACCCGCCTGCTTTTTGCCTTATCAAGATGAGTTTTGATCACCATCACATTATATGAGTTCTTAGACTATAAAGCTGCCATGTTCTTTTATAGTTTTCCCTGTTACCATAGTATAATTGAGATAAACATTATTCTAGATGTAAAATTCCTAGTCAATTATTTTATCTCATACATTACCATAAAAATATTGCTTTATTGATTTATTTCTATTTTCTATTTTTACAGTATGACATACTCAGGTAAAACAAGTAATGGAACTTTATTTTGAGGCATATACAAATAACTAGCACTATGTAAATTTCCATGTTGCTTAGTAGAAAAATGCCTCTATTCTAATAGTCCTAATAATTTCAATTAATTCAAATAATTTCATTAGAAATTATATTTTTTAGGAAATTTTTGCTCATTGCAACAGAACTTTGAACATGTTACATTAGCAAAATATATATTCTAAAGACACAGTTTTATTGAAAGAAAATAACTTGGTAATCTGATAATAAGCATTAGTTTAATGAAAAATATTCTGTGGTGAGTCATCATATCCTTGAATATGCATAGAACAAGTTTCTGTGAAAGAGTCCACTGAGAACTGTTTTTCAAAGGATTTTGTGACAAAGAATGCAGGAGAAATATCACCCTATATGAATCATGGACTTCGTATTTTAAAATTAGCAACAGTAACACATTCAGATAGTCTCAATTCACAGGCACAGCCAAAGTAGTATAACAGTGCATGGAGCATGAAAGATCCTCACAAAATTATTGTTGAAATGATTAGGATTAAAGCACATTAGAAATCAGAATGAAGCCACTGGATGAACAAACATATAGTGTTGCAGTCTGGTTTGCATTGCTGGTAGAAATCACCCAACCAAGAGCAGCTTCTGGGAAAAAGAGATTTATTTTGGCTTACAGGCTCGAGGGGAAGCTCCACGATGGCAGGGGAAAACGATGGCATGAGCAGAGGGTGGACATCACCCCCTGGCCAAAATAAGGTGGAACACAGCAACAGGAGAGTGTGCCAAACACTGGCAAGGGGAAACTGGCTATAAAGCCCATAAGCCCACCCCCAACAATACACTCCCTCCAGGAGGCATTGATTCCCAAATGTCCATCAGCTAGGGTGCTAGCATTCATAATACCTAAGTTTATGGGGGACACCTGAATCAAACCACCACAATTTGGTTCACTGTTTTACAATTGATGGGAATGAAAAGATGCAAACAATTTGATGCTCTGGCTACTTGACTGTGGACATGAGCATGTGCTATTTGTTCCTCCTGCACTGTGGAATTTTGAAGCAGAGACAGCCCAATTAGACATAGAACAGATGTCATAAATTATGTGTTGATAAATATACTGCTATGGTGAATGCAAACATTTATACAACAATGGCATTTCAGACCAGTTAACAGTGAATTCAAAATACAATGGCAACACAATTGAAAGATTGTTCTTCCATGTGTTTGTTCAGAACAGTATGAAATGCATATTTTTATTTAACTAGTGGGTTTTTATTAGAAAAACTGAATGTTTTTTCAGTTATCTTCCTTGAGAAACACATTAGGAAAATTCTAAGAAACAACAGAGTCATTCAGAAATCCATAGGAAAAATTTTATGATGATCAATCCCCCCATGTGATTTAGGGGATCTTTTAAGAACTGGAATTAAGTGTATATCTATATTAAATACAGAATCTCTTTAGTTCTAATATTAAAATATACAAATAGTGCCTTTTAGAAGAAATAGTAATTTAACCCACAAGTTATGACGTTGATGCTGAAGGTATTTAAAAAGAACACTATCAAGTTATAGTTTTCTAAGCATCATTAATGCTTAGGGAAGAATAATCTTTATGTTTGCCATCATTAGCAAATGTAATACCTTACTGAATAACTTAGGCCATTTCAGACTTTCGTACTGCATAAAAACACCTGAGAACTTTTAAATCAAATATTTTTATTAACCTATCAAGACAGATAATCCTTGTTATTTGCAAACACACTGATTTTTTTTTTCCTATTAAACCCTCTTAGGACACTTCCAAAGATACAAATACCTATGATAGAATTTTTAGCATTGGAAGATATCATTTTCACTGATGGTAATATTAAGCATATTCCAGAAGATGAACAGAATAGCAATATGCCCTCAGCCTCCATGAAGATGTTGTTTTCTTTACCTTCAAGAGATACCACCCATGGCAACAGAATAAATATACAAATAAATCTATTTTATTGCTGTTGTGGTTTGATTCAGGTGTCCCCCATAAACTTATGTGTTCTGAATGTGGGGTTCCCAGCTGGTAAAAAATTGGGAATTGTGTCCTCCTGGAGGCAGTGTATTATTGGAGGCTGGCTTATGGATGTTATAGACAGTGTCTCCATGTCAATGTTTAACACACTCTCCTTCTGCTGTTGTCTACCTGATATTGGCCCAGAGATGATGTTCAGCCTCTGCTCATACCCTCATTTCCCCCTGCCAATATAGAGCTTCCCTTTGTGTCTGTAAGCTAAAATAAACCCTTCCCTCCCACAAGTTGTTCTCAGTTGGGTGTTTTCTGACTGCTGCAAGAAGTTGACTACAACATTTACGAAAAGTATTCCAGGTTAGTGAAGGGGGGCTAGAAAGAGACGCAGCCACAATTTTTTTTTTTTTAAATCTAGCAAAGGGCCTGAAGTGAAGATCATAGATTATGTATAAACAAAGCATGCAATAGTGGAGTCCTGCCATTAGCACAGTATATTGAACATAGTTATTGATAGTTACAATATCCTTTGAAAAATAAATAAATATAAAATAACTATCAATTGAATAATGACTGTGGAACACCTCCATTTTGCATACTTTACTTGAACTAATAGAAGTGAAATGAATAAGCCTTATCTACATACTTTTGTATTCTAAATAGTAACACATCTTGCCTAAAGCCATGAGGCAGGAAAAAGTAGAATGTGGAAGGAGAACATGTGCCTGTAAAGCCAAAGCTCTCAGTTCTGAGGATACTTTACCCCTCTTTTTCCTTCAATGCTATTTGGAAAAGGGTCAGCAAAAAGTTCACATGTGAGTGAAAACTAACACTAAAATCATGATTTCTTCATCTGGGGGAAGAATGGAAAGATCACTGGAAAGAGCAAGAATATAGTGAACTACTAAAATCTAGGAATTTATGACCTTGTAGGCCATATGTATGTAATGTTCCAGTTGATATGAACATATATTTTTTTTAATTTTTTTTATTAATTAGTTTTGTATTCAGTAAATACTGTCAGCTTGGTACCATTATTAGGGCTCTCCCCCAGCCCCTCCTTGTTGAGGTATATGGGTCATGCATTGTGGAGTTAGCCAACAGTTATGGGTAGGAGAAATATCTGTGCATATCATGACCCAACATGTGGCTCTGACATTCTTTCCTCCCTCTTCCGCAAAATTTTCCTGAGCCATGTTGGGTTCATTTTTGGTCTGCTTCAGTGATGAGATGTTGGGGGCCTCTGGGTCTCTGGCTCTCTGATTTAGAAGGAGTTGATTGGAAAGCAATATGGAGACTCCTGAAAAAGCAGACACAGTTATTCCCTTACTAGGCATCTACCCTAAAACCTTCAAACCACAGGCCAGAGAGATTTGCTCAGCCATATTTGTAGCGGCTCAATTTGTAATAGCTAAGGGCTGGAATCAACACAGATGCCCATCACTAGAAGAATGGATACCTAAGATGTGGTATATCTACACAATGGAATTCTATACAGCAGTAAGAAAAAAATGACACAATGAAATTTGAGGAAAAATGGTTGAACCTGGAGCAGATCATTCTCAGTGAACTTACCCAATCACAGAAAAAAAAAAAAAAATTCCACATAGTCTACAGCACCTAACCTAAATCTACATAAGATGTCTTACATACCAAGCAAGCATCTCTTAGACTAGACAATAGGATGGGTGGGGAGGGAAGGAAGGGCAAAGGAGGGGGTGAGAAACACAAATCTAGATCCAAATGGCAATGATACCATAAAATTCTACTTCCTAAAGACAGATCAAATGGCTGAACCTTCACCAGGCCCTTACAGGGAACACCTGAACCCTGAACCACAACACACTGGAGAGGGTATGATGAAGACTGACCTTAATCTTCTACAGCTTCTCTCCCTCCCCCTCCCTCTCTCTCTCTTCTCTCTAACTCTTGTATATTAGTTATCTTTTTCTTCCTTTACTTACTGGGCACTGACCTGTAACTCCCACTACCAGCATGTGGCTATCGTCCACAATGAGCTTTTGATCAGAGAGACCTACAAGGTTTCCTAAAAGAAAGACAGATTTCTGTCTGAGTACTTGATGACCCACCAAAGGTTAGTGGTAAGACCCTACTGCTGAAGACACCATATATGGTCAACACATAAAATGGAATGGCATGGCTGGAAGCTGGAAAAGAGTCAGTCCCCAGAGAGTCAGTGTGTCTAGTGCCAGAAGGTGCTACATGGGCGACTGGGGTAAAATGACCAATATCTGTCCAAGAAACTCATGGTCTAACCTACTTAGTAGTAAATAGCCTGTTATGATGCCCACACAAGTGCAATAGTGGCACACAGCTATGTTGGGAACTAATTGCTCTTGATTCGGCTAAATGATCCTTTCAGTGGTATGGGACCCATAGCTGGAGCTGGAAAACAAGTCAGAACCATATCTAAACATAAACCCACTCTCCAATATCAAGCTACCATCAATCATGGGGTACAAGAGGGCCTACACCTACTAAATTCTCTATAAAAAAGTAAGGGTTATTTCATTTGTACTGGTGCTAACATACTCTGTTGGAGAATCTGCTTCTCTTTTTCAAATAGATGTAGATCCTAAGGAGAGAGCCACCCCATCATACCTCAAAAGGGTGCCGGCTGAAACTAAGAACAATTGGTGAAACAAGCAAGGGTGCTGTTTCCCTGGTGAACCGGGTATCAGCACAAGGGTGAAGGAGATGAACACATATCTTAACAGAAGCAATTGAAGGACAGTTTTTTTTTTTTCTTTTTTGCCATTTTTCTTAAGTATGGAACACTTTACGAATTTGCATGTCATCCTTGTGCAGGTGCCATAATAATTTCTCTATATTATTTCAATTTTAGTATAGGTACTTCCAAAGTGAGCACTGATGGAAAGTTTTGAGGCGATACACTACAGTTTTGCCAAAGTGAATTCTATCTTGGACAGGAAGGCATGAGCAGAAGGATGGCTAGTTATATTGTAGCAATATTTATCAAGTGGAGGGCAAACAAGAATTGAAACTGAGCTACAAAAGTCAATGTCCATCCCCAGTAACCCACTTCCTCCAGAAAAACCCCAACGTTCCTTTCCAAACCATGCTACAACCTGGAGACCAAGGGTTAACATGAACTTATGGAGGAGTTTTTACAATACATTGGATTTGGGGCTTTATCCATTGGGATCCCATAAGAAACATTGTTATATTCACTCTGAATATTATACTTCAATCTCTGCCAGTTCAAAGTATAGTTTAGACTGTCAACAAAATGTGTAGGCTAATTGTGGAACAGTCTTTAAAGTACAATGTGGAATTTAAGCAATTAGCTATATTACATAGTCAAAATAATCCATTTTACTCTAAAATTCTTAAGCCATTTAAATAATGAATGGTAATATTTTATTTTCAAATAAGTCATATATGTTATTTGAAAGGAGGTATTACTTAAATAAGTAACTACTTATTAAGAAGTTTTCTGACCGGGCGTGGTGGTGCACGCCTTTAATCCCAGCACTCGGGAGGCAGAGGTAGGAGGATCACCATGAGTTCAAGGCCACCCTGAGACTACAGAGTTAATTCCAGGTCAGCCTGGACCAGAGTGAGACCCTACCTCGAAACCCCCCCCCCCAAAAAAAAGAAGTTTTCTGTTTTAAGAAAAATCTGGTCAATATAAGAACATGACATATCACAAAAAACATGGCCACCTGGTTAGAGATAAGATGTTGAAAATTTGCCTCTTCTACACTTTTCTACTTTTAGATTTTGTTCAGAAAGCACACCCATGACTTTGTACCTATGCCTGGCTTTAATTATATACCTAGAACCAAGGTTGAAACAACAATTAACTGTGAGTGGGTGATAATAGTGGGTTTTACCTCAAAATATATTTGATGCTTATATTTCAATTTTGATAAAAAATATTTTATTCATTTGTAGTCATTATAAATAGTTGCTAATGTTAAACACTAAGAGATGAGCTTTTTGACACTAATAAAAAATATTCATTTTGGTACTCTTTGGAATTAACATTCTCAAAGTAGTGCACCATATTTCATTAGTTCAGTTATTTTTCTCTCCTGATGTATTAATATGTAGAGAGAGAGATCCACAATGACTTGTGACATTCATAATTTTATAAAAGTAATTAGAGTTCATTTTATGAATTGTTTTAATTATTTTAAAACAAATTAGGAACCCTTTGAGTGTATTCCTATAATTGTAGCCACCTAAAAATGTAATATACACTATTATTATTCATGAAGTAGAATGCTGGAATTAGAAAGGTCATGGAACTGAAGCATACATGCATGCCTTCCATTGCATATGTCTCAATGGGAAAACAAGTAGAGGACCCGGACTTTGGGTCAAGCAACTATAGCTATTTGATATATTTGTTTTTATATATATTCTTGGGAGAATAGTGTGAAGAAAAGAACTGGAGGGGGAAATTTTGGAAGTAGTATACTCAACCTCTGAAATAATATCTAATATAGTGCTTGAGAATTAAAATGTATGTTAAAAGAACTTAGAAATATTACCTATTTTTAAATGAACATTAGCAAGTGATATCATTTTGGATCATAGAATTTCAAAAATATGGAAAATATAATTACATATATTCATATGAAAAATGGTCAAACATGTTTAAAATATGTTTATAAATTTTATTATATATAGTCATTATTATACTTTTATATAAAACCTTCTATTATATTAAGACTTACTACACATTAGAATTTGTAATGACTATAGTCATCAAATCAACATTTTAAATAAGATTCTAATTCACTGGAGTTCATTGACTTGCAACTATTTGTGCTTAAAGAGAATGGACATTAATGTTCTATTTGAATAGAAAGTCAATGTTTCCCTAACTCACTTTGCCCTTTCACACCTGAGAATTTATTTTACATGTTCAGATAGTCAACATTAATTACAATTTTTCCTATTATTAGCTTAGAAAAAATACAAAGCTAATAAAATTAGCCTCTGTAAAGGTGAGTTATTAATTCTATTTTCATCAGTTTCTTCAACTGAATAAAAAGCAGGTATTGTCCCAAACAGGTGAATGAAAGTACATATTCACTACTATAAGTTTATTCAGTGTATCTTCCTTTAGCATTATTGTAATATTAATACTCATAAAAGGAGACCTTGTAGATAGACAGATGACCTTTTCAATATAATATATTTTATTTATTACACAATGGAGTTGATTGGACAATTAAATAAATATAGGTAAATTCTAAGATAATTATTAACATATACTACCTAAAACATCCCAGGCAATTTAAAATAACTGATAAATAATGTTGTGGGTTTTGTAAAAGCTATTTCAATTATCAACTGAAAATAATAATTCAACACTATTATACCTTACTGAAGCAAGTATTTATATGATGTACTTGTTTTATTTATTAGTTTTTATCACTGATAATAAATATGCCCTTGATTTCATGTCCTCTGAAAGTAATTGGCATACAATATAGGGTATTCATGGGAAATAGATACAGGCATAAAAAAAAATACAACATTTAATGACCTAAATTTGTCTCAATCATTTGCCTTTCTATTCAAATAACCAGTTTGGGATGTGATTTACTAAAATCAACTTTTTTTGTTATTGTTTGAATAAAGGACATCCTTTTATGTGACAGCTATAATATTAAGCTACTGAAAGGCCTACCATATTTCTTTCCCACTGAGAACTATTTGTTATCTAATGTCACTTATAGACTACATGTAAATCAAATTATTATTTCCAGCTCTGCATGGTGCAATGCTGATTAAAAACTTGTCAAGCTATCAGAAGAATAAGGCCATTTCCCAGCATGGAATGATGTTATTTATTCTAGGCACAATGATTGGTACCAGAATTGATGCTTAATAATATTATCGGTGACCTGAGGTGATAGCAGAGAATCATTTAGAATAGTCTTTCTTATCACAAACCCAAGGCACTAGAATTTCTGACAATTCTGACATAATTGTATAACTTTAAGGAAATGTATTGGAACGGAGTAAAACCCTCACTGAATTTTCCACTCAACAAACACTATGCAGTTCACAGCACTAATGGCTTCTTGAAAGCATTTAGTGCTATTGACCACAGTCCACTTGAAGCATTCTACTATATTGGTTCTCCAACATTTTCTCTATTATTCCTGTCTCCTTGGCTCTTTCTTTGCATCCTGATTCCTTGGCAAATGCTGCTTAATCTTATGATCTTCTCTATTCATGTGACTTAATGTCCTAGAAAATCATTTGCCTTTACATGTGATTACTATGCTCCATGCATTTTCCAAGAAAGATGTTTGTCTTGACCTTCAATCCCATACATCAGCTACCATGAGAAACCTGCTATTGATGGCTCTGAATCAAACTGGATAATTTGATTGTATTATGTTCTACCTAAATTGGCTTGTTCAAAAGTGTGATTCTGAAATTCAGACAGTTCCATGGCAAAATCCCTAGTAAAAATTGTACTTTGTCACATCCAGCAGTATGAGATGAATGTATTACTTTTCTAATAGCTAGGAGCAAACATCTGACCTTTCAGAAGCAGCTTATGGGTTTCATTCATGGTTCAAACATACACTCTACCACCGTAAGAAAGTCATGGCAGCAGGAGCTTAGGGCAGCTGTTCACATTGCTTCTAGAGTCAGAAGGCAGAGATTGATGAATGCTGGGATTCAACTTGTTTTTTCTTCTTGATATAATCCTGGATGCCAGCTCATGGAATGACATAGCTCAAATTTAGGGTGATTATTCCATACTCAGCTAACATAATTCATAAAATCCCTTGCATACGTCCTTTTTATTTATTTTATAATGATTTTCAATCACTATGAACAACCAATCAACCTTATTGATACTACTCAAATGGGTCCTGGATCTACTTTTCCCATTTCCTAAATTTTTGTTCACATTACCTGTATTCTATTGCTATTCCTGGTTCACTTCCAGAGTGAACTTTCTAAAACACAGACAAGGGTTGCAGAGATGGCTCAGTTATTAGAAGCACTGGCTTGCCAATCCTGATGACCTGGGTTTGATTTCCCCAGTACCCACATTAAGCCAGACACATAAAGTGGCACATGTGTCTGGAGTGTATAAACAGTAGCAGGAGTCCCTGGCACACTGATTCTCCCAACTCTATCTCTCTCCCCATCTCTGTCCCATATAATAAATAGTTAAATAGAGAAGATATTATGTTATCCCCAACATTCAGCAGTGCTACAGTGCCAAAATTACAAATATATTAGCATGTCATATGTAATCTTTGTAATCATATTTTTAAATTAATTTTTCTGCCTCAAATCTTAGCTTTGTTTCTTTCTTGCTCTAAGATTAAACTATCCTGCACTACCAAGGCAATGACAAGTTGTTTCAGTCATGTGTGCACATTAATCTATTTAACATTCTTTTCTGCTTATAAAACATATTGTACATCTAGTCATTGTTACATTAAAAGATCCCACAATATGAATGGCCTAAAACAGTGCACATTTATGATGCTATATTTTCTGCAGAGTATGAATCCAGCACATCACGTTATTAAGAATATGTGAGAATATTTTGCACAGTATGAAAATGAAAATTGAATAAAAGAAGGGAAGGGGAAGCAAGAGAAAGAAAAGTGAGGGAGGAGGAAGGAAAGAAGGAAACTGGAAATGGATGCATCTCTATAATTTACTTACATGAATATTAACTATTTGCTATTATAAGTATGGTGTTTTGATTCATGTGTCCCCATAAATTTATGTGTTCTGATTGCTAGGTCCCAAGCCGGTAGCAATTAGGGAACTGGAGCTTCCTGGAGGCAGTGTAATGTTCAGGGCAGGCTTATGGGTATTAGAGGTAGCTTCCTCTTGCCTGTGTTTGGCACACTCTCCTGCTGCTGATATCCATCTGATGTTAGCTAAAAGGTGATGTCCACCCTCTGCTCATGTTATAGTTATCCCCACAGTTCTTGGTCAGTTGTTTCCTGCCAGCAATGGGAAGCTGACTGCAACAGTAAAATTGGTACCAAGAGTTAGGTTATTTCTGCTAGAAACCTGTCTATGTGGCTTTTGGCCTTATCAGTTGATTTGAGGGAGGAATGTGAAAGGGACAGAAACTTTGGCCTAAGGGATTCCTTGCAGTGCTATAAGGCCAGCTTGATGGATTCTGCTCAGAGTTGAAAGACCTAAATGCAGTGGCAACTGTGGACTGTGGGGTTTGACTTATGAGGGTAAGAAAGTACATTTTAGGGACTGGGCTAGAAGCAGTTTGTGTGAGAGGCTTGCTGCATTCTGCCTTTCAGTGTCCTGGGAACTTGTCCAGGATTGGAATGTATAGAAATGGACTGGTGTGAGCAAAAGAATATGGCACAGAAAATACAAGGAAATCATTGGGCGGATAATGCTGCCCATTCAACTGCAATTGTATGAGAGATTTCAACTATTAAGATAAGGCCATATGATCAGTATTGAAACAACAGGAAGAATGCAGACTCTTTTGAAGGGGTCTGAATGCTGAAAGAGTATCCTGTTCTTCATATTCTGCTTTATTCCTCCCTGCATTAACAAGTTGTTAGTCCACCTGTAACTATGAAGTTTAACAAATGTAGAAAACAGGGGTCATTGAATTTGCAACATGGTTTTGTATTTTGGAAATGACCATGGACAGTGTGAAGCAGTCTTGTTTGATTACCAATGTGGAGACCCAATGGAGCCATGTGGATGAATCTTAGGTTGCTGTGAACACCCATTGGAAATGCCAGGACTATAATATAGCTGCCAAGGAGAGCTGCTGGCACCAAATGAAGTTTTCTGAGACTGTGAGTTGCCTAGCTGAAGAGGTAGATTTGGAACTCCAGAGACTCATCACAGTTTAGAATGATCAAATTTGGAAGCTTGTCATTGATTAGAGTTGTTGGAATTGGAGTTACAGAAGTTGAAGTTTGCCCTGTTTGTTTAAATCTTGTATTGCTTTAATCTTTCTTTATTGCACCCAATGCCATCTTTTCTAGTGTGAATATTTATTTTGTGAATGTATGTTTTCTGATATATGGCTCTGTTAAAAGACCTTGGACTATGGAGATGTTTGAACACCGTTGGGATTGATAAAAACTATGCTGATTTTTAAAGTTTGGCTGACTACATCGCATCTTACATTATGTAGGAGTATCAGTTTATTCAGGCTGGGGTAAAATGTGGTGGTTTGACTTAGGTGTTCCCATAAACTTATGTATTCTAAATGCCAGGTCCCCAGCTGATGGCAATTTGGGTACTGGATCCTCCTAGAGGGAGTGTATAGTTAGGGGCAGGCTTATGGGTATTATAGCCAGCTTCCCCTTGCCAGTATTTGACACACTCTCTTGTTCCTATTGTCCAACTGTTTTGGACAGGAAGTTATGTCCACCCTCTACTCATGCCATCATTTTCCCTGCCATCCTGGAGTATCTCCTATAGTCTATAAGCCAAAACAAACCCTTTCATTCTACAAACATCTCTTATTTGGGTGTTTTATACTATCAATGGGAAGCTGACTGCAATAATAAGTAAACAAAATAGGTTATATTTATCTGAACTACTTACTAATACTAACTACTTACTAATTGAGGAAGAAAAACACTAATATATTGTTCAAAGTGTAAGCAGCCCGAGAACTACATGCACAAGGAAATGTATCCTGTGTTTAACAGTAGCAAGATGTCCATTTTGAGTTATTTTCACAATTAAAAGCTATAGACTAGGCCTGGCGTGATAGTGCATGCCTTTAATCCCAGCATTGGGGAGGCAGAGGTAGGAGGATTTCCATGAGTTCGAGGCCACCCTGAAATTACATCGTGAATTCCAGGTCAGCCTAAGCTAGTGTGAAACCCTACCTCAGGACAAAAAAAAAAAAAAAAGCTATAGACTAGAGATAAACTAAAGGATAAGGATATATATATATATATATGAAATACATTTCTTATATTTCAAATATATGACATTAAAGTCATGAAGTTAATTAAGCTTCAATGGGTCATAACTTATTTTGGAGATGTGGCATTTTAGAGAACTACCTAGGCTGATTCATATTACCTGACACTCAAGGTATAATTGTTGTCATAATTTCAATCAGTGTTGTAATTGAATGGTTATGCACATAGTTGTTGTAAGGTCTTTCCAGCTGGTGAAGATTTCAATATTTGAAGTATAACATGAGAAAATAATTGTGACATTTCATAGATTTCTTATTGCTCTATTCAGTTAATGGCAATGTTGCCTTTTGAAAAGAGTTATCATTGATTGCAAACTAGTTCAAATGGCTTACAGAGCTGCCTTGTGCAGCATCACATTCTCTCTCTCTTTCTCTCTCTCTCTCTCTCACACACACACACACAATCCCTGGGATTACCTAATGACACCAATGGAGTTGGAGTTTTGAATGTAAACTGTCCCCCATATGTTCATGTGTTTCTGATTAAACCTCATAAGTTTCGTACTTAATTGCTATGTGATGGAGTTTTGGGGAGGTGGACCCTTGCTAGAGGAAGTGTGTCATTGGCATCGGGCCTTGGGGCCCTGAAGTCCCGCCCATTTTGACACATAGTACACTCTCCCGCCTTCCTTCTTGCTGATGTGGATATATGATGTCTGTCTGTGTTCTTCTACCAAGCATTCCCCACCATGATGAAAATCCACCCCCCTCAGTCATAGGAAAAAATCCTTTTCTCTTAAAAGGTACTCTAGTCTGGTTGTTTCTTTCCCAGAAACAAAATAGGTAATTGTTATATGATACAGAGTGAATAGCAGGTATATGGCCAGCTACTGAAAGAAAGGAAAAAAGAAAACACCTGAAGAAGTTTCAACTTAGAAAACAATATAGCTACTACAAATTACTGACAGAACAATTTATTTTTAATGATAGCTCTTGAATTTTATGGTTGTAAGTGCTAGGCACTATATCATGCACATAGTTTGAAATATGTGTAGCCTAGTGAGTAGAGAAGTTTACTTCTGTAAAGTGTAAAAGTAATGTAGAATCAGTTTTTAATGATCACTCTAAGATATGCTCTAAAATGGTTATTTTCTACCCAGCAGTAGAATAATTGATAGGTAATTACCACAGAAAATATGCCAAAATTACTGCCAGACCCTTTATATTGATCCCAGTGTCTTAAATAGTATTTGGTGGAAAGCAATCATTTTCTGTGGAGTAATGGCTAGATCATTTGTTATAGTAATAGCTTCATTGCCTAGATTTCCAGTTTGCCTCACTTGCTAAATTTTAAAATGGGGAAAAGCATATATATCTAAAATAAGGGGTAGGGAGATGGCTTAGAGGATAAAATACTTGCTGTGCAACTTTGAATACCTCAGTTCAGATCTCCAGATACCACATGATATCTGGAGGCTGTTGGGGGATTCTATAATCCCAGTGTACCTATGGCAAGACAGGAGGTGAAGACAAGAGTATGTTCCAGAAGGAAACAAATGATACATTGAACAGTGATAGAACTTGCATCAGAATGAGGTATAAGGTGAAGACCAACCATAAAGTTATCCTCTGACTTCTGTATGTGTGCTATGATATGTACATGCCTATACACATACTCTCTCTCTCTCTAAAGACAGAAAACATTAAAAAAATTCTAAATGCAATTATTCACTCTTAGTTCATGGAGTTTCAAAGTTGAGTCTGAATCTAGCAAGGTTGGATTTACAACACCTCTTAACAAGGATGTATAATCATTGCAGGATGGAAAATGGCCAGGTCTTCCACTCAGTGCTTCTCACTTAATTGATCCAGATCTGGGGTTGGGACATTTTTATAATAATCTCGAGGTGATGGTGATATGTGGCCAGGGTTGAGAACCATTGCATGTATAATTATGAGTGGTCAAAATACTGCCTTCCCAATAGTGGTGGATGCTGTCTATGAAATTTCCTGGTTGTGAAATTACACTATGCCTTTGCAAAGTGTTACAATTAAGGAAATTTGCGTGAATGAGACATGGATTAGAATTTATCTGCTTCATGTCTTACAATTGTATGTGAATATGAAATTATTTCAAAGTAAGACAAGTTTAACTTAATGTTTTTGCTGACTGGTAATGAACTTCATTAAACTCACCTATGACTTTTAAGTACAAATTTCCATCTCAGATCTAGCATATCAAAATATCTGTGTAAGGGTACTTCTTGATAAAAATGCATAACATAAAATTTATCTATTTGACTATTAAAGCATACATTTTAATAATATTGAGTATAATTATATATTTTATACAAATGTCATCCCAATACACCTACAAATTCTTCTCAAACTAAAATTCAGTATTCAAGAAACACTCTATCATAGACTGTTTTAGTAGAAATACTCTGGCCATACATTTTGAACATAAGGTCAAAAGAATAAAATAAATTGAGAGAAGAACACAAGTTGTATTCATATGATTCCTTGTGGGTTAACACAGCTTGCATATAGCTGGACTTTTTTATTTTTTACCTTTTTGGTTTTCCAAGGTAGGGTCTTGCTCTAGCTCAGGCTGACCTGGAATTCACTATGTAGTCTCAGGTTGGTCTTGAACTAGTGGCAATCCTCCTACCTCTGCCTCCTGAGTTCTTGGATTAAAGGCATGTGCCACCACACCTGGCTTAGCTGGACTTTTATGGAATCCAGAAGAATTATCAGCACTATTATACTGAGATCTGAAACCCAGGTAGAGTTGGTCTGCTCAGTTGAGAAAGCCAAGGTGGTCACTTATTAACTGAATAATACTGGGCTAATAATTTAGCTTATTTGTGCTCCAATCACTTCTTTTTTTGTGAAATAAAAACACTAATAGTGCTTATGAAAGCTTCCTTATCAGTATTAAATGACAAATATAAGGGAAATACTTAGAACATTACTTAGCATCTCCTTAGTCATGCTCCATTGATACCCTCATGGACATAAGTTTGTTATTATTTCTCCAATTGTCAATTGTATGGATTTCTTTCATGTAGATTATTTGTACATAAATTTTCACTGATTGTTCATTTTATATTTCATAAATAAATATCATATCAAACAACTGAAATGATTTTTATAACTCTTTAATGTTATAGAAATACATTTTCAACTGTCAGTCTCAAATAATTTCACTGAGAAAACTTTTTCAGCACTAGAGAAAAAAGTATCCTCACCTAAGTATAAGATTTGAGAAGAAAGGACATGGCTTTTATGAAGACATATTTCTGTTTGTCTCTTGCTCAATTAGAAAATATAGTGTTGGTGGAAAATTCAGGAGTAATCTAAATATAAAATAAATTAGAAGAGCAAATTGAAATTGACTGAATCTCTCAGAACTTGAAAAATGATTTTTCAAGTGGTTTAAACAATTACTTAGACTGTAAGCACACATTTAAATGCAAAAGAGCATGGCATAGAGGAACAAAAGAGAATTGAGGCTCCCTTGAAATTCTAAATGTTAACCCTGCTTCTTAAACCAAGCAAAAGTCTCTTCTGCTTTCTGTAGCTGTCTTTTAGGACATACAGTTTTTTTTTTTTTTTTTTTTTTTTTTTTTTGTTGTTGTTTTTTTGTTGTTGTTGTTGTTGTTTTTGTTGGTTTTTTTTTATGAAGGAAAAGAACTTATCAAAACCATTGCTACGAAATAACGCTCTTCTGAGAAATTACTCCTTAAATTGGAGTTAAAAACAAATCTTTAGAAGCCAATGTTGAGATGATTCATATGTACAGAAGAAAAATACTGTTCCAGAAGCATATTTGAAGATATGTCACAGGAAATCACAGAGGATTTTTACAATAAGCCACAAAAGGCAAAAACGAGAGAAAAAATTTCATAATTAAAGTAGTAGGTGAGTCAAGTTTGGAATTAACTTTCATTCACTTTATCAGCATATTGTAACAGTGGTAAAGGAAACAAAAGCAAAATGTTGCCTGATTTTTCCACTGTCTAGTAAATGTAAGCATGCATGAAGCTTAACAACTGACTTGAATTTTGCTTTAATGGTAATTATGTAACAGAATAACAGGGGGTCTCACTTCTAGATAAAGATGAACAATGAAGGTCAATTTCTGAGGTGGCTGTTTGGCTATTCAGAGCTAGCACAATTTAATTGGGATCAGGTAATTGCTCAGAAGGCTACACTGAACACATTACCATCCCTGGGTGTCACTCCTGCACACCTCGTTATCATGATGAGCTTTGTCAAAAACTGTCTCAAAAAGAGTGCATATCACTAGGAAAAATAACCTGTATGTCATTGCTCAGAGCTTCAAGACCAAAATCTAAAGTAATGAGAAAAAACGATTTTTGAGCAGAGCCCTTTTCTCTCAGAACTAATTTAATCACTCCATCATGGTAATATGAGAGAATGTTTTCATGAAATAAATTATTTAAGGTTAGTCAGTGATCTTTGTCCCTGTAGCTTCCTGGTGATAGTGTCAAATGTGCCTTTTACCCTCTCTTGGCATTGAAGGATAGTGTGTTCTACCTGGAGATCTTTTGTATAGTATTGATGAATTTTGCAAATAACAGACAGAAAACATTGTTGTAAGGGTCAGAATATTTTGAACTTTATTTTTATTTTTAAAATGTCATGTTTTGTGACTTTTCACTATTGAAATATAAAGAAGCAGAAAATTGGAAAGAAGGTAGTATTTTTTAAAAAAATATTATTACATGGAGAAAGAGAGAAAGAGAGAGAGAGAGATAGAGGAATGGAGAGAGATTAAGAATATAAATGGGCCCACCAAGGTTTTTTGCCAGTGTAAATAAACACCAGGTGCAGTGCCACCTTGTGCATTTGGATTTAAAGGAGTATTAGGGATTTGAACCTGGGCTATCAGGCTTGAAAGCAAGTGCGCTAACTGCTACGCCATATCTCCAGCTCCAAAGGGTAGGATATTTGTTGTTATTAAAGACCACTATGAATTCAAGAAAAAGTAGTACTCATAATAACAATAATATATACATAATAAATCCATGTAATTTAGAGTATAATGCTAGATATCATTAACCAGATACTATTTTAACTTTCGCCTATGAATTTTGAGCACGATTCATTGAAAAAAGGCTCAAACGATGAGTAATACTAATAAATATAAGATTTCCAATATATTAATCATGCACAATTAGATGAATCAAATATGACTATTTGTTACATTTCTATGTGTCTGATTTTGTGAAATGAAAGCAGCAGTATTAGAATCTTCCCATGTCTTCTCTTCATAATAATAACATGCAATAGTATGTACTGTATAGTTTGCACAAATAAGAATATGAAAAGGAAGAAATATTTTAAATGACAAGGTAAATATTTAATATAATTTTTCTCAAAGGGAATGCATTAATTTTTTAAATATGCCCCATGTGAATAAGGAGAAAAGAGAATAAAATCTTTAAACAAGTTGCTTTAAGAAATGTGATCAGGGGCTGTAGAGATTGCTTAGTGGTTAAGCATTTGCCTGTGAAGCCTAAGGACCCCAGTTTGAGGCTCGATTCCCCAGGACCCACGATAGCCAGATGCACAAGGGGACGCACTCGTCTGGAGTTCGTTTGCAGTGGCTGGAGGCCCTGGCAGGCCCATTCTCCCTCTCTCTCGATCTGCTTCTTTCTCTCTCTGCCTGTCGCTCTCAAAAAAATAAAATAAACAAAAAAATATTTTAAAAAAGAAGTGTGATCAAAATTTGAAAATTTAAAATTTTAAATATAAAGGCCCTAATAGCATGCTAAGTGTCAACAAAATTAAAAAAAAAAAATGAACTTCACTATTAGTTAAAAAAAAAAGTATCAGCATGATTCTTTTTCCAATTAAGGTTTCAGGAATTTTCGCTGAAACATACCCATTTAAGAAACTAGTATACAATGTTGGAAAAGTATCCACCACCAGTGTTTAGCATCTTCTCAAGTGTTGTTTCCAGTCTTTTATCTGGAGAGGGTGTAATATAGATATATCTGTGAGAAAAAATAACATATAGTGGAATGTTTTATCTTTGTTTGTGAATAATGCACATCCAAGGGGTTTTAACAAACAATCTTTAGTGGCTCTCATCTGCCTTGATTTAACAGGCAACAGATTTGATAGCTTGTTTTAAGCTACAAGTTGTGAAATGTGAATGTATGAATACTATACCAATTTCTTTAACCTTATGTTTTAAATATACTTATCATTGACACCCAAAGAATTAGGTTTCATCTCGAACATTTTTTCTTTTGGTTTCTCTTCCCCACTCTTTTACCCTTTCCCATCATACCCCCCCACCATAACATCCTTTCTGCTTTTATAATACAGGTTTCATTTTGTTGTCCTTCCACCTTTACACCTCTGCTTCTTCTCTCCTATCTGGATGCCCAGAACAAATTCAGTGTCACATCTCTTTATTTACTCATATACACTCATTAAAAGATAGGATCTAGGGCTGAAGAGATTGAGAGGGGCTACAGTTAGAGTGACTGAACCCCTGCAGGTAAAAAAGGAAGAAAAGCTTGCACTTTACTAGAAATCAAAGATGATCTGACTTTTTATCTCTTGCCTAGATCCCTAGGCCTGTTTTTCCACAGACAACTAGGACCCCTCCTGGAAGAGAGGTCTTCAATAGGAAACACTGTGGTTGATCGAGTTCACACCACCACCCTCCTCCCAGCTTACTGTCATGACTAGTCTCTGTACCTGAGAGAACCCCTAGTCCTATCCAACCAACTGGCCCTCTGTTTCACCTGGGCCAGAAGACAGCACACCACCCTAAGGTTATAAATAATTTTGCAAGGGGAGGACAGGCTTTCTGATCACTTGGGAACTTCCAGCTGTGAGTGATTTTGTCTCTCACTACACATAGTCCCAGGCCCAAGCCTAGCCCTTACTCTCTGAATGGGTTCTTTTTCCTCTCCAGCTCTCCATATGGTAGGAGTTCCTTGCACTTTTTTTTCTGTGCTCCCCGCCCCCCCCCCCCCGCAAGGCCTACCACATGGTTGCCTTTCCTTGGCTCTGTACTTCCCTCAATAACTATAATAATATAATAATTATCCTTCTCAGTCTCCTTTTTATTCAATTCTTTGATTAAAATTAGAAACAAAGCCAGGCATGGTGGTGCATGCTTTTAATCCCAGCACACAGGAGACAGAGGTAGGAGGATTGCCGTGAGTTCGAGGCCACCTTGAGACTACATAGTTAATTTCAGGTCAGCCTGGACCAGAGTGAGAACCTACCTCGAAAAACAAACAACAACAAAGAAACAAATCTAGAGTTTGTGGTTCAAGGACTTTTCTGTCCTTCTAACACCCCATCACATGATGTCTTAGCAGTAAAGGGTAAAGGTGCTTGCCTGCATGCAAAGCCTAATGACCCAGGTTCAATTCTCCAGTACCCACATAAATGCAGATGCACAAAGTGGCACATGAATATGTTTGCAATTGCTGGAGGCCATGGTGCACCCATTCTCTCTGTGTCTCTCTTCTCTCTCTACTTGCATATAAATAAATGATAAATTTACTTAATAAATAAAAATATTTAACAATATATATATATTTTTAAGTTAGTATCTAAGTCCTTCATAGCAAGAGTTCTTTTTAACATCTTCCCTTTAGGAACAGTAAGACAGTACGTTTATGGATGTAAGCCCTGGGTTACAGCTGTAATGCATTTGAAAATATCAGAAATGCCCAACATGCATCCATTTTTTCATTAATAATTTTGTCTGGATTCAAAAGTTTTTTTTTTTTTTTTTCCCCAACTCACATTGTGTTTTATACATGTGCTGAGATAGAACAAAGCCAGGTCCATATGTCAGCAAGGAAGCCTTGCTCTGAACAAGACCCAAGAGCCAAAGCACACAGGTGTTTAGTGCTCAAAGGCCTGTCTAGATGGAGTGTTTTAAATTCTTTCTTCCATTGCTTTGATTTTCCTAGCCATGTCAGCTTTTTGCTTGTGAACAGAAATCCTCCATGTGCCAAAGAATGAGAAGCTAAACTAGAACAATAGCATCTGCTGAAAAACTCATGACCGATATCAACTGGAAACTAATTAACATTACTATTTCAATAAACCAATCCTCCATTCATTCCAATGACAGTACAGTGAAAAGCAATCATCCTTTCTGTTTCTTTTGTTTCCTGCAGTGATTTGTGTGGTTAATTCATTATAGCTTTTGTTCTGGAATACAACAGGCCAGGAAAAGAAGAATTTTCTTCTTTAGCTTTCAAGTGTTTTTCCTTTTTAACAGGTACAATTCAGCTCTCAATTGTCTTTAGATGTGAAGTTAATAGAAGGGGTTGTAAGCAGATTTTTTTTAATCAATGACTTCTTAAATGTCATCTTGCTTATTTACATGTAAATGTAGAGGCTGTATTCTCCCTCTGTCAGGCAGCCGGGGCATTGCCACTGCTATAATTTATAACATGACTAATTAAAATTAATTTGCTTGCAATAATGTTCTGTGTGCTGTTTGAGGGAGAAAAGTTTTTAAAATATTCTGTAAAGTCACAGTAAATTTGGATGCAAAGTAATACTAATCATGCATTTTTAATTACATGTTTAATACCCATTTGCTAATATAGAATTATTCTGAAAACTGCCTAGGCATAGCACATTTGTGTGTGTGTGTATGTGTGTGTGGTTTGTAGTATCCAAAGTCATCTTTTTTTATTTTTATGTTTTTTTTTAATTAATTAGTTTTGTTCTCAGTGAATACAGTCGGTTTGGTACCCTTATTAGGCTTGTCTGTGACCTATCCCTCCCCTTGGCCCCTCCTTGTTGAGGTATATGGGTCATGAATTGTGGAGTTAGCCCACAGTTATGGGTAGGAGAAATGTCTCTGCATATCATGGCCCAACATGTGACTCTGACATTCTTTCCGCCCCCTCTTCTGCAAAATTTCCCTGAGCCATGTTGGGTTCATTTTGATTATGCTTCAGTGATGATGTATTGGGGGGCCTCTGAGTCTCTGGATCTTTGATTTGGTAGGAGTTGATTGTTTTTTTTGTGTTGATCTCCTTCACCTTTGTGCTGGTACCCGGTTCACCAAGAAAACAGCACCCTTGCTTGTTTTGCCAATATCCTTTGAAAGGATTTATGATACGTTGTCACTGAGATGTGGCTAGTAACCAGTGGGCACATAGTGTTTCTTAACTAGTTTGCATAGTGTTATTAAGATGAATAGAGTTTATTTTGCTTATTGTAACCTGTTTTAGTTTCCTTTTCATTGCTGAAATAAATCATCTGAACAAAAGCAGCTGATGGGAGGAAAGTTCTTTTTATTTGGCTTATATTCTTGAGGGGAAGCTCCATGATGGCAAGAAAAAACATATCATGAGCAGAGGCTGGACATCACCTCCTGGGCAACATTTAGTGGACAACAGCATCAGGAGAGAAAGGTGAACACTGGCAAAACACATAAACCCACCCCCCAACAACATACCTCCTCCAGTATGGTTCAACATATCAAACTTTTGCCAGGTAGGGTTCAAGCATTCAGAACATATTAGTTTATGTAGGATGTCTAATTCAAACCATCACATAAGTGTGTTCATCCTCATATGTGAAATTTATAAAGTCACATTTGGAAAAAGTTGAATTTCTATTTTTTTTTTAATTCATGCCTCTGATTTGTAGATTGCACTTTCTATTGCCTACGCCATTTTTTTTTCTTCCTAGTAGGATATCTGTTTTGAAAAATAAATGCAGGATTTAAGTTTTCACTTTCCTACCATCATTCTTCAGAAAAATCAGAAAGCAATAATATAAGGAATATACATGTATCCTTCTCCGATTCATCATTTGGTAACATATGGATGTCCTTTTGCTCTCAGTCCTCTCTTTATGAATGCTTATATAATTTTTATGTAATTGCAAACATGCAGAGAAAAAAATATTAGTGGTTATTAATGACTGGGAGGGTAAGGGAATGGGTAATGGCTACTGAAGTATGTATGGTCACTTTTCACCATGTTAGCAGAAAGATTGAAAGGAAATCATTGAACCATTAAAACTATTCTAAGAACATATTATGTGCTAGATATGAACACAGTTAAATAACACAGACATTTATAATGTTTTGAAAAAAGAAAAATTAAAACAGTGGTTTGCAGTTAGGTTTTCATTGCTGGCAGAAATCACCAATCAAGAGCAGCTTGTGGGGGAAAAAAAAAAAAAGGTTTATTTTGGCTTACAGACTTAAAAGGAAGCTCCATGATTGCAGGAGAAAATGACAACATGAGAAGAGGGTGGACATCACCTCCTTGCTCACATCACAACAGGAACAGGAGGGTGTGCCAAACACTGGCAAGGGGACACTGGCTATAATACCCATAAGCCCACCAACAATGAAATATTGCCTCCACGTGACTTTATTCCCAAATCTCCATCAGCTGGGAACCTAGCATTCAGAACACCTAAGTTTACTGGGGACACTTGAATCAAACCACCACAAGTGGAATGCAACTTTTTATTTTATGTCATGAGGGAAATGTGTAAAATTTCCATTTATCAAAAGGAAAATAAAATCACTAAGCAAGTGTAAACAGACACAGGTCACATTTTGTATCATATACTATGTGTGGCTAATTGAGAAATCACTTCTTATAATCTGCCATAAGGAACCAAGTGTCCTAATGGCCTTTTGGGCCTTTTCCAGTGGCATATTCTTCTCAGTGGCAACTGACATCCAGTGTATCAATCAATGCTAATTACATACCTAACAAGGACAGGACATGGAGTTAATATTCATCCCTGGGACTCACATTGAACACCAAAATAAAACAAAACTGGACACATTGTGCATTTACTTTCATTTGAAAAATGAATAATCAAAAGCATTTTTCTGAGTAGTTTTAGTTTACATTCAGCAATTTTCATTCTTCCAAAACCATATTTGCAAAAGCTCATTAATGAGATGATTCATGAAGTTGGTAGCACTGAATCAAAAGTGTTTTTTCATTCTTTGGTTATTGAATCTGAACAGTAGATCTATCACACAGTTTGTCATAACACTATAAAGAAGAAAATATAATTTACAAATAATTATAGTGAAAAATTGTGTAACTTTTATGTCTGGGTCATGAAGTAGAGAAAGAGAGCTTTTAAAAATGTTGAATGGAAGGAAGGGAGACTTGATAAATATAATGGATATATTTTAAAATTTGGAAGAGTTAGAATAAATGTACATAGAGACTTGTCACATTTGTAAAGTTCCAATTAAAGATGAAGCAACATGAAAGTGTATGGTTTTATTTATTTTCAAAAATTTTGTTTGTTTATTTTTATTTATTTATTTGAGCGCAACTGATAGAGAGAGAAAGAGGCAGAGAGAGAGACAGAAAGAGAAAGAGAGAGAATGGGCGTGCCAGGGCTTCTAGCCACTGCAAACAAACTCCAGATGCATGTGCCACCTTGTGCATCTGGCTTACGTAGGTCCTGGGAAATTGAGCCTCAAACTGGGGTCCTTAGGCTTCACAGGCAAGCGCTTAACTGCTAAGCCATCTCTTCAGCTCCCGAAAGTGCGTGGTTATAAAACATTCTCATTTAACTCACTGTTCTTGCTCATTACTTTAACATTGTGTAATAGTTTAAAAGATCATAAAGCAAACATTTAGGGCATAGTTTTCATAAATGAGAAGATAAATATTTATGAGTTATCATTAGCTTATTGTCTTTGAAACAACATGTGCTCTTGTGATTAATATTAGCATCAGCATAAATTTGTGTCCATTTTGTAATGCGCTATTGCATTATCTTTATAAAGTCAATAATTATAGGCTGGAATAATTAGTTGGTAGAGTGCTTGCATAGCATCTAGGAAGCTGTGGCTTTGATCTCCAGCAAAACATAAAATGGGTGTCGCGGTACATGTCTGTAATCTCAGCAGTTGGAAAGTAAAGGCAGGATGATTATCATAACTTCAAGTTATAAATTATTATAACTTCAAGGTTATTCTTAGCTGCAGAGTAAGTTCAAGGTCAGCTCAGGTACATAAGACCTTATCTCAAAAATATTATATAAATCATAGATACTATAGACTTATTTCCCATTATACTTACCAATTAATGCTAAAATATGTTGTGATGTTCCGAACCTGTAAACTATCTAAATATATTGATTCTCTTCATTTTTCACTATTTAGATTTTAATTTCATTCAAAATATCCATAACATATCACAATCCTCAAGATATAAAACCATGTTAGTAAAATCTAAGATTTTAGGTTTGCACGTATAAATGAAAATTTTCTTTAAATATTATGGGTGATAACTGAGGGCTAACTCCACAATGCAAGACCCATACACCTCAACAATGAAGGGCCAAGGGAAGATATTTAGGGAAAGATTAATCTGTATTTTATGCCATATAGAAGTACCAAAATTTCCAGATGAGAAAAAATATGTTTTGTCAGTAAAGGGAGATATTTTGTGCCTAGAATATGGCATCTAAAATAACTGTAAAGAATTTCAGAAAAAAATATAATTACAAATAAACCACACATACACACACACACACATACATACACATGCACACACACACATAGAAAGAGTATATAAGAGGACTGAGAGAGTAAAAGAACATGCACATGTTAACAAATGAAGAATCTGAGAAAGATATATGCAAGTTTATTACAGTAATGTTGTTTCAATTTATTGATGATGATTTGATGGCCATTATAATTTTCCCCTTGTGTCCACATGCATCAGTGTATGTATGTTATATTTGTGCATTCAGCAAGCTTTGCAAATGATTCAAGTCAAGTCCCTATAATAAGTGTCTTTTTTCCCTCTTATTTAAGTTCCAGTATGTGGTGAAATCCAATGTCAATGAAAGTTCATAAGTTCATTGCCAAGATTCATATTACCTTCAAACAGCATTAGTGTATTTATTTACTTAAAGGTTAGATCATAAGTGCATTTGTAAGAACACAGCTGCATGAGTTATTGTTTCATTGCTGCAGCACAATACCTGAGAATAGCAACTTAAGGATGGGTTTATTTTGGCTCACAATGACAGAGCACACAGCCCATCATAGTGTGAAAGACACAGCAATGGGAATATGAAGCAGCTGGTTGCATTGTTTCTGTCCAGACAGGAAGCAGAGAGAGATTAACATTGATTCTCAGCTCACTTTCTCCTTCTTTATTTATATAGTTTGGAATCTCAGGTCATGGAATATTTCTACACACATTGATGATTGGTTTGTCCCACTCAGTTAACCCTTTCTGCAAAGGCCCTCAGACATATCCACAGGTCTGACTCCGAATTTACTGTATATTTAGTCAAGCTGAAAATGAAGATAAACCATCACAAATGTGGGTGGAAATTATTTTTTAATCTTTTAAATTTATGTTTTTTGATAATTTAATGCATGTATGTGATGCATTTTGATTATATGCACCCCGTGTTAGCCACTTTTACCCCTTTCATTCCGATAAAACACTTTTTGTCCCACTTATTATTAGAACACAGAATGAAGAGAAAGAGTCCTGCTTAGTTCCCCCACATATTTCATTAAGCTTTGGTAAGTTGGCACCTTCCAAATACCATTTACAATAGCATTTATCATTAACAGATTGCAATGTTCTCCATTTTCTGGGGAACTCTGTGGCCCTTATCTTTTTTATCATTTTGTTATGGATTCCCCTAGAAGTATCCTGCAATATAATGTCAGAGTACCTTTATCCTTCCTTTTGATTTAATATTTCTCATTTGAAAAATTATATAGTTCAATGTTCAAAATACAATGATAAACTTCTCTTCTGCTCAGTAGGTCAGAAATCCAAACAATATAGAGGGAAACATAAGCAAATGTATATTTAACTCATAACCTACAAATGAACTGGAGTTTTAAAGAAGTAGCCTAGAGGTAGATATGATGACACAGTTGCTTCCTTTCAGAACTGGTTTTCTACATGGAAGTAGATATGGCACTGAAGATAAAGAGAATTTGACTTTGTTTTTGCCACCTTTTCTCTGTTCAATGCTGACCATGGGCTTTAATTACATATTCAAGAAGGAGGTTTCTGAACTTTCACTGTTACTCTGCACCTACATATTTCTGTTGCTCAGAAATTTGTCTTTGAATTTATGAAGGGAGGATCTTTTATCTGTCACCAAGAGCCAGCGCTAGTGTAATTGCCTTTAGATTTAAAGATTAATGCTTATAACTTAATTATGAATCAGGTTTCATAAGAGTTTAATTTAAATTTAATATTTTAATTTCACTCAACTCATATGTTCTTGCTAAATGATCTCTCATTGAATTTATTCTTGTCATTACTTTGGACTTCAGTGTTTCTTCAGTTACAGGCTATAGCAAAATAACAATGCAGACATGACTTCTGTACTAGCTAATCTTCAGAAAGGGTATAGGTTAATGGTGACATTGACATTCTTATAGATTTTTTTGTTAATAACTGCCTTGGTATGTATGTATATAAGAAAGATAAATAATTTATGCATGAGCATATATGCATAAATGTATATCAATGTGCCATGCTATACTAGGACCTAAATAATCAACCTAATTAAAATTTATCTGTAAAGTCAAATCTCAAATGATAAAATAAATGGAGTTTGTGATGTTACACGTGTAGTTTCCAAATGTTGTTCCCTATGCAAACACAGCAATATGTACAATAGTGTACTTATAACAGTTTCGTGTGTGTGTGTGTATGTGTGTGTGTGTGTGTGTGTGTGTGTGTTAGGAACCAAGTATTTATAGTAACACTGGAAGCCTTCAGTTGTAGTTTCTGCCTTCCTCCTGCCTTATCTCCTGTCTTTATTTACTGACAAAGGACCAAGTACATGCCATTTGATCTAAGAATTGTTTCTGCAGGACTATGGGACTGTGTGCATACAAAGTTTCTATGAAAAGTTAAGCATTTGTGAAATTTATAGTTAGGTAAGGAAAAATTAATAGCAAGGTGTTTGAATAAGTTCTTTGCATAAAGTACATTAAACAATAATAATACTTGAAGATCCATTTGAATATTATGCTAAAATATAAACTTATTTTGCTGCCCTATTTTAAATTCCAATTAAATGAGATTTTAGTAGTAGGCATTATTAGTAATTTGTCCATAATCTTATAAAATCAAACAAATTATGTGTTGCTTTGGCACCAGTAATTTTTAACTAGAGGTGAGTGCTCTTAGAAATTATAGTGATCTGCTGTCTAGCAAGGGGAGTGTGTTAGGAATACATGAAATCATTCTTCAGTCTATCTACAATCTAAGCATGTAGCTCCACTTGTATATGTTTTTAAATTGGATCTCAGTTTACATTCTTCTCTAGCATAACATTATCTCTATATTTTAAATTGTTTAAGAAATTCAATGCTATTCATAGTTAAATTTCCAGTTCAACCATAATTTTCTTTGTTGTAAAGCACTATGCATTTGTAGTGAGAAATAACAAGAAATGTGCCATAAGAGTAATTGAAACCAAAACATAATCACTGACTAGAATTTCTATTTTAGACCTTGAATGTGTTGCTTAAGGAAAGTAGCTGTAATTAGATTTAAAAAAATGGTAGGTGAATGAAGACTTCAATGGGAATAGTGAACAGAAAAATAGGATAGTGTCAAGAGCTGTGAGGTTGAGAGAGTCATTATATCCTACTTTCATTTCCATTCCCCAGTTGTTAATCTCATTACTCCCACATTTATTAATCATCATTGGAGTTGTTCAAGAGCTTACAAGTGACTTAATGACCTGGGGAGAGAAATCTATAGTCATTAAACAAGCAAATGAGGAAAGGAAGATGGTAGATGAGGGAATGGTGTGCTTTTGTGTCCTGATGTGCTTGAGGTAAAAATTATTAACCAATAAGAAGCAAAAGAGTAAATGTACAGATTCTATGCCGTTTCATATTGCTTGTTGAAAGAAATTCACCAGGAATTTATTCATTTTCAATTTACTAAGAAGACCACATTGCATAAAAACAGTGTATTGCCAGAATGGCCTTCAGTGGGGAAGAAGAGCTTCCTAGATGTTTTTGTCACATTCATACACCAAAGAAGCACATGCATTAAATGTTAAAAGTAGGCAGAGCATGGCATAAGAACCCATGATACGGGCACCTGTGATACTGCTGATGCTGAGGAAAGACTTCTTTGAGGAAATAATGTTTGCCAGAAATCTGAATGCTAAGTGAGATTTAACTTATGTGCTCCAGTGTGGGACAAATGTTTCTGATGGTAGAGTTAGCAAATATTATGGTGAGAAATTCATGTTCTAATCTATATTATTGTAGTTACCTTTGTGTTGCTGAGACAAAGCATCTGACCAAAGCCAGCTGATGGGAGCTCCAGAGTGTACTTGTGGTCTGCAGGTTCCATTCCTTCTGAAAAGCTACAACCTCCAACAAGTCCTTGCACAAGCTCTGCTTTCTAAAACTCCTGGTGTCTTCCTTACATCTCTACCCAGCAGATTTTCACAATCAGTTACAGCTGTCTGATATGGCAGAGAAAATTCTTGGACTTTTTACCCCCAGTTTAACAGCTTTTATCCTTAAGGCTTGTTTTGTAAGAAAGTGTCCAAGCTTACCAGGAAGATCATCAGAGCTGAAGTTTTTTGCAAGAATTCTCTGGGTGGTGGTGCTGAGTCTCTGCCCCTGCCATTTAAATGCCCACAGTGACCAAGAGACCATGTTTCAGCCCAAAGAGGGTGACATAGCATACACACTTTTTACCTCAAGGAAAGACACACTCTAATCTCTGATAGCAACTTTTATGTTTGTTTTTTACTTTTTTTTTATTTTAGAGAAAATAAGAGAGAAAGAAACAGAGAGACAGAGAAAGTGAGAGGAGAGAGAAAGAAAGAGAGAGAGAGAGAGAGAGAGAGAGAGAGAGAGAGAGAGTTGGCAGGTCAGGGCCTCTGCCACTGAAATAAAACTGCAGACACTTGTGCCACCTAGTGTGTATTTGAGACCTTGCGTGTGTCTCATTTTTGTGTGTCTGGCTAATGTGGGATCTGGAGAGTAGAACATGGGTCCTTAGGCTTCACAGACAAGCACCTTAACCACTAAGCCATCTCTCCAGCCCTCTGATAGCAAGTTTTGAATGTCAGCCTCACTGCCACTGTGACAGCCCTTTTCTCTTTGTCTATAATTATCATATCTAACGCACATGCTCAATAAAATTACCCACACCCAAACCTTTCCTATTACCTTCTTTCATAGTCATTTTTTTCACTTCAATTTGGGTCTTTGACACTTACTGTAGAACTTACAGATTTCTTATATCACCAAATTTGATTTCTGAAGTATTTGACCATCACATCTTCAGTGCATACTATTAAATGACACAGCTGTACCTGCAGGATAAAGTCCATCATTCTATGTGCTCTTAAGCAATGTAAACTCCTCATCTCTGACATTTACTTAAAATTCTTACCACAGGAAACTTGCTAATTCCTGACATGGTGGACATTTGGAGTTGGGGAACCTTTCAAGATACCTGCATGGTTTATCTTGCTCAGCCTTTTGCATTCATATTTGTAATACACAATATTCCTAGTACCTGCCTTCTTATAATCATATTACTGTAGTCTGACTCTCTTCCTTGTAGCATTAACTACGCCCTACCCTGTATTTTAATGTGCCATATATTAGCTCTTCAACTAGTTTTATGTTCCACAAGGTTTGGGAATTCGTTTTATTTCTACATTCTCTTTATGCCTTACTTTTATGCTTTTCTGTAGTTGGAAATAAATGCTTATATTTTTGAATTTAGTAACTTCCTGGAACTGAGCACAGGAATGTGGGAAAGGAAGATAAAAGATTCATGATGAAAGGATTTAGAGTATGTTTGGTTTATAGTCTCTTCTTAATAAGCTTTGCATATTCCCAGAATATTGATCACTGATGCTTATCTCACAAAACACTGAAATAAGGACACTCAATTTTGCCAACATATAGTCAAATGTACATTTAAAAATGTATGTTTTTAGTAATGACATTTAAACTCCTCATTAGCTGGAGATATATATTCTTTAAATTCTTTAAATACTTGCTTTTAAGGACTTACATTACCAAAACTGAAGATTTATGTTGTGAGACTTGATGTTATTGCATATAATTAATTTATTGGGCAAATATTGATTGGTTTCCTGCTGTTGATCATAAAGCTCATTGTCAGATTTGGTCATACTTTTTAGTCATTGCTAATTGAGTCTTATAAGTCAAATAAAACCCATGAATTGGATGGTACTTATTGTTGACTACTTTTACAAACCCTAATACTACTTATACATGTGAATATGAGGGTGGTGTGCTAACAGATTTTCAGCCATTTTATTTAAGCTCTGTTTTCTTTCTGAACTGGGTCATTGTATAAGTCAAAACACATATAAGCTGGGCATGGTGGCACATGGCTTTAATCCTAGCACTTGGGAGGCAGAGGCAGGAGGATCTTTGTGTGTTTGAGGGCAGCCTGAGACTACATAGTGAATTCCAGGTCAGCCTGGAACAGAGTGAAACCCTACCTTAAATAAGCAAAAATGAAAACCAAACCACAACCACAAATAAGCTATTAAACAGGTGAGGAACCTGTTTGTCTTTTTAGACAATAAAACTTTCTATAAAAAATGGGCTTGAAAGATGATTCAGCAGTCAAAGATGTTTTCTTATAGTGCATGTAAGCCTGTGATGAAGTATTCAGTACTCACGTAAAACTAGACGCACAAAGTGGCACATGTGTTTGGATTTTGTGTACAGTGGCAGGAGGAACATCCATTCTCTGTCATCTGTCTGTCTGTCTGTCTGTCTGTCTGTCTATCATCTATCTATCTATCTATCTATCTATCTATCTATCTATCTATCTATCTCTTCTCTCTTGGAAATAAATAAGTAAATAAATGAAAATATTTCTCTTAAAATGGAAATGTTAAAGTTGGTCGGCATCTGTTGTTTAAAAGCATTACTATATTTAAACAGTACAATACTTAAACATAATGATTTCTAACAATAAGTAATTTTAAGAAAGGATAAAATTGTTTATGTTCAAGTTCATTAGGATGCATTTTATTATCTTTCCTCTATGCTGATATAAAATTGGATTACTAATACTGACGAAAATAATCATATTTAATTATAGATAAGATTGGTTGAAAATAATTGCACATTTCTAAGTATTCATGAACCACATGGACTTATCTACTTGGACGATTCTTTTTTATTTGTCTTTTGAATTTTAATGACATAAATATAGATATATCTCTTCAGAAAATGAATAAAATTATCTGTTATCATGCAAGTAATTAATAGAGGCTGAACATTTTCTCCTTCCCTGCTAAAATTTCAAAATATATGCATCATAATCAAATCAACAATAATAATTATAAAAGGTTTTAATGAAATACATTGAATATTGGTTTGTGTTTTTAAATTTGTTTTGCTAAAAAGTGACATTTCATATCTGCAATAAAATTGATACTATCAAATTGTATTGTTAATGTTATTTATGTACTTGTCAGAAATGCTTTCTGTATAAATCTCAGTTCTAATTCTCGATACATGCTAAGTGTGCTTATGAGGAGAATCTTATAAACCATGTCCATGGTGACCATTATGCATTATGGATGAAAAATGTTACTTGGATATAGATTCTTAGAAAAGTTGCTTTTTCACTATTAAAACACATCTTTTAGAAAATGCAAGTATGTGTGTGTATGATTTGTCTGTTTGAGGAAATGAATGTGACATATGTATAGAGATCAGAAGACAAACATGGTGTTCATCTTCTCCTTGTACTTTGTGTGATATGGGTTCCATCTTTTCTCACTAGCAACTAGAGAAACTGATCTGCAAGCTTCAGTATTATTCTGCAAGTACTTTCCATTGTCATGTGTATATTGGGGTTATAGATGCCTATTCAAGTCTGCATCTGGCCTTAGGTTGGTGTTTGGTCTCTAGATTCTGGCCAGCAGGCTTGCTGAACAAACACCTTGAACCATTGCAACATCTCTCCAGCCCTACAACAGTTATCATTATAAATTTGAATAAGCTAAATATTACATAGATATTTTGATTAAAACACATTGTAATTTGTAAACATGAAAACATAGGTTAATTACCAATAACTTCATTTTTGTCATTGTTCGTTAAAGTATGGGTGCACACTGCTCATCCAGACTAGAATGTAGACCATGATCCCAAAATACCCAAATATGGGTATGTCCAGGAAAATTTGTGTTTTTAAGATGATTTTGTTTACTTGGGTCATAACTGAAATTGTTAACTATTTTTAACTCATTGAGAACACTTATAAGATATTATTCCTGTTAGAATGATAAGTCCATGAAGATATATGTTGGGCAGAATTGTGTCCTGCAAAACATTCCACACTTTGGCACACATGTACTCAACAAATATTTTGTTGAATGGATACATGCAAATACTTTGTCTTTTTCCTTGAATTGATACATATTTTTCCTACTAGTATTTCCATTTTTTTTTGATGGCAGAACATCCTTCAACAAGAAAGTTCCATGACCTTCATTATGATATTGTATTTAGACTATTTTGTATAACACTTTCAGTATAAACACCAAAGGAACAAAAATTTCCAACACTGAGTTGTGGTTCATACATAAATATTTAGGTATTAACAATTAAGAATATTAAGCCACATATATCAAAATAAAAAGTAGATTGTAGGACACAAATAATATTTCCAAATTTTATAGAAAATATAATGTTGACAATATGATCTAATACTAAACCAGTGCACCTTTTTTTTTTACATGTGTATGTATAGTAGTGGGTATGAAGATGTGTACATAGTGTGTGGATCAGGTCTGTGTATAAGCACATGTGTAAATATGTGCATATGTTTTTTTAAATTTTTTAAAATTTTTATTTGCATTTTCCATGATTATTAAAAAAAATCCCATGGTAATTCCCTCCCTTCCCAAAATGTGCATATGTTTTGAAGCAAGAGGTCAATGCCAGGTGTCTTCAATTACTGTCTGTAATGACAGTCATGGAACCTCGAACTCATTTATTTAGTGAAGTTAGCTCCCCAGAATTACTCAGGGATCCTCTATTCCCTGCATCCCAAGTGCACGCATCCACACTCAGCTTTGATTTAGGCACTGAACATTGAATTAAATCCCTTTTCTTGCACTGCAAGTACTTTACCAACTGAGCCATCTCTCCAGCCTAGACAACTTCTTAAACTTTAATGTCCCGAGAATTTCCTGGTGAACATTTGAAAATACAAATCAGTAATCAGCAGTTTGTAACAACAGCCTGATATGTGCATTTTTAACAAGATGACACTGGTGCTATTTGTTAATGGTTAAAAAAATGTAAAATGAAATATGAAGCTGGGCATGGTGGTGCACGCCCTTAATCCCAGCACTTGGGAGGCAGAGGAAGGAGGATCGCTGTAAGTATTCAAGGACACCCTGAGACTACATAGTGAATTCCTGGTCAGCCTGGGATAGAGTGAGACCCTACCTTTATTAATCATTTATTTATTTATTTATTATATACAGAGGGGCAGAGGGAGAGATGGAGAGAGAATGGGCATTCCAGGGCCTCTAGCCTCTGTAAACATACTCCAGACACATGTACCACGATGTGCATCTGGCTAATGTGAGACCTGAAGAATTGAACTTGGGTCCTTAGGCTTCATAGGCAAGTGCCTTGACTGCTAAGCCATCTCTCCAGCCCTCAACTCAATATTATTGGCACTATGACGGTGTGAAAATGATGTACCTACAATAGAACTTTGAATTTTGACCTTCATCTAGTGACCTGTGATGTGACTATCTTTCTTGACATGTGGTGATGGCAGCAAGCTGCAGCTACCTGTCAGGCATGTCACCATCATTTGATTTGATTCCCTAGTGTCCATGCAAAACCAGATGCACAAAGTTGCATATATACTTGGTGTTTGCTTGTTGTAGCAAAATGCTCTGACACACTCATACGGCCTCTCTCTCTCTCTCTCTCTCCCCCCCTCTCTCTGTCTCTCTTTCTCTCATCAAATAAATAAATAAAATATAAAAATAATTGTGCCATAAATATATACTTTTTTCTAATTTTTGAGGGAGATATAAGTAAGAAATGATGCTTAGACCTCTAACTATCCCAGAACATGGTGATTAAAATTAAAAATATGCTGGGCATGGTGGCGCACACCTTTAATCCTAGCACTTGGGAGGCAGAAGTAGGATTGCCATGAGTTCAAGGCCACCCTCAGACTACAGATTGAATTCCAGGTCAGCCTGAGCTAGAGTGAGACTCTAACTCAAAAAAATTACAATAATCACTGGAATAGAAAGTCATTAAGAAGGCAATAATGCCCATAGATATATGCTATATTGAACACCTGGATACCAGTGATTCCACCTCAGATAGTCTGTGAATAACTAATAGAACTTGTCACTAAGAATGATGGTATACACTAGTAATCTCAGCTACTTGGAAGTCTGATACTTGCAATCAGTTTCATGTTGCTGCCAGAAAACACTGAACCAAGAGCAGCTTGTAGGAGAAGAGGGTTTATTTCTGCTTACCAACTCAATGGGAAGCTCCATGATGGCAAGGGGAAATGGTGGTCTGAGCAAAGGGTGGACATCACCTCCTGGCCAGCATCATATGCACAACAGCTACAGGAGAGTGTGACAAACACTGGCAAGGGGAAGGTGGCTATAATCACCCATAAGCCCACCCCAAACAATACACCACCTCCAGGATTCACCAATTCACGAAATGTAACCAGCTGGCAACTTAGAATTCGGAACTCACAAGTTTATGGGGGACACCTAAATCAAACCACCACAGTAACGAAGGCAGATCCCAAGTACAAGGCATGGCTTTACCACAGAATAAATCAAGACCAGTCTGGGCAATGTAGCAAGACCATGCCTCAAGATTAAAACAAAAATGAAAAAATATCATGTAGACCCTTAAGCTCTGAAGGCAAGTTCCCTAACCATAGGACCATATTTTCAGCAACATATTTATACATTTTAAAACTTTCATTCATTAATTAACAAATTTATTTATTTATGAGAGACATAAAGAGGCATATATATATATATATATATATATATGGCCATATTGTACATCTGACTTACATGGGTACTGGAGAATTGAACCTGGGTTCTTGGGCTTCACAAGCAAGTGACTTAACCACTAAGCCATCTCTCCAGCCCTGGTTTTTAAAGAAACATTTTATTTATTCATTAGCAAGCACAGACAGAAGAGAAAAAGACAGAGAGAATGGGCACACCGGGATATCCATTTGCTGTTAACGAACTCCAGATGTATGTGCCACTTCTGCAGCTGGCTTTACATGCATACTGGAAATTGAACCTGGATCCTTAGGCTTTGCAGGCAACTACCTTAACTGCTGAGTCATTTCTCCAGCTCCTGACTTTTTTCTTTTTTTTTTTTTTATCTAAGAAAATCAACAACAGAAGCACTGTCCGAAATTGGAGATAGTGAAGGCTACTGAATAGACAAGGAAGTCTATTCAATGGGTTGGATTATTATAAGATTTATAAGGGCCTTGTGTGCCTTCTAAAAGAACTTGATTGTCATGTTATACACATTAGAAAACAGTAAATGGCTTTATAGGATGTTTGAACTGCTGAGATAAGCAATTTTGGTTGCAGGGTGGAGTTTTGAATAGCTGCAGGAACAAATGAAATTAAGGAGTTTGGTCAGAATCTTTAAGGATTGGTCAGGGAAAGGCTTTGAAAACCAGCAATTGGCAATGGAAAGGACTTAGAAACATAATTATGGGATATTCATGAAAAAAGTTTCCCAAGTGAGTATGGATTCTCAGGAATAGGCAAGTTACAAAAGAATGAAGAAATCGCTGGGCGTGGTGGCGCAAGCCTTTAATCCCAGCACTCGGGAGGCAGAGGTGAGAGGATTGTGAGGCCACCCTGAGACTCCATAGTGAATTCCAGGTCAGCCTGGGCTGCAGTGAGACCCTACCTCAAAAAACCAAAAAAAAAAAAAAAAAAAAACAATGAAGAAATCATGACAAGAAAGGAGATTATTTTCTACTGTATGAATTATAATTCCTGAGAAATACATAAACATTCTGTCATAAAATTTTATTTTCCACAAATGTTAATTAATTGCATATTTCAAAATTATTTGGCATTCATTATTAGTATTGCTTACATTATTGTTTGTATTATTTTATAAATGGAAATGACCCCATGATGTCCTGAATCTTAATAATATTACTAAAAGCAAACAAAAAATACCAGAAAGAAATTTTGATCCAATACAAAAAGATATACATTTTTTACTCTGTTTCCTCTTTGATGTTCTTTTTTTAAAATTTGATGTTTATTAATTTGCAAGGAGAGAAAGAGAGTGGGGAGAGAGAATGGGTACACCAGGACCCATAACCATTACAAACAAACTTCAGATGGATGTGCCACACTATGCATCTGGTTAAATGTTGGTACTGGGAAATCAAACTTGGGTCACTAGGCTTTGCAGGCAAATGCCTTAACTGCTGAGCCATGCCTCCAGCCCTCTCTGTTCTTTAATGTTCTAAAGATTAATATAGCAACATATTTTAAATGACAAACCTGTTGAACACATAAAGTATATCCTGTAGCTGTGTATAGAATACAATGGGAATCTACAACTGCTCTAGAAGATAAAAGCCTTTGAGTTACTGAGTTCCCCCTAAGTTGTGAATCGTGATGGGTTATATTTAAGTCCAACCACCAAAATTCATCTTCCAAGTTAGTTTAAATAGAGCCACTGATACTTACCATAGAGCTTTAATTTTTAAATATAATCAATTTATGTCATTGTGCTATTACTGTTAGCTTTCTTAGATCATGGTTACAGCTTCTCTGAGCATCTGTTTTTCAAGGAATAGTAACATATGTGTTCTTACTAGATATCCCATTGCTAAAATAGTTATGTATCTTGGGCTTGTTCAATTATTTAATGCCTCTTTTTACTATTATACCAGCTTTTAGTGCAATATATTGACCACAGCAAGATTCTCTCCTGTGTTGTAGTGGTAATTTATGCACACATAATGCACTTCAAACAAAGTGACATTTTGTTACTGACATGACATTTCTTGGGTTGGTTTTATTACTGAGTTAGAGTTGTCCTAAAACTATGCTTGGAAGTACATACTTGGACATGAAGTTCCATGAGTAGATGCTCTGCTCTATCAAACTCCGAATTAAAAGATTTGAATACTTAAAATAAAAGCCTTTTCTGAACATCTTAAAAAAAAAAAAAAAAGCAATGGTGGCATTTCCAGCTGAGAGGAATGGTTGCAAAAAGCATTTTGTTCCAGTTACTTAATTCTTCCCTACATGTGCTGTATTCATTGTATCCATTTTAAAAGCAAATGAGCCATCTCTATCTCATCTTGCATTTGTGGAAAACTCTTGCTGTGTCAATTTCAAATTATATGCATCTTAGCGAGAATGAGATCTTCTAATCTTGATTATAATTTTAAGTTATAAGAATAAAATTAGTTGAATATGCAGACATTGATGGGTTGCTCTAGTCAGACAATCATTGCTCCTTTTGGAAAAATAGGAAGCCGTGTCTATACATAAGATGGTAAATGCTTACATTAAAATGCATAATACTATGAATGCTACTAGATTTCAACTCAATCAAGTAATCAGTTCATGGAAGCTGATAAACGTGCTGTTACTGGAGATTTCAACCATCTTGCAAATAATTACAGCACACTGCCAATGAAATCCTATTCATTATGAAAACAGATACTTCCCAAATGAGGATATAAGAACAGATAACAAATACATGTATCATTCATCATCAGGGGCAAATAAATTATTGCCACTGTGTGATATGAATTCACACCTATTAGAATCAATGAAATGTAAAAGTGTGAGCACACCAAGTGTTGTAAGAATATGGAGCAAGCAGGGCACTTAATTGTGGTCAATAAAATCATATTAGACCTTGTAAGTATTCTACTCTTAGGTACTTACCAAAGAGGAATGAACTTAATTCATAACATTTCAAACTGGAAACAAAAAGTCTAACAGCTAGTATATGGAAAACAATTCAACAATGAAAAAAACAAAAAACAGAATAAAGATGAATCCTAAACCACATTGCTAAATAAAGAGGCTAAACATAAGAGTATATACAGGCATAGGCTATGATGGTAGAGAAGATCAGTTATAGCTGGGCTTGGAGAAATCCTCTAATGCAATGGAAATACACCACTCCTTGAATCCTATAATAAATAGTATAGAATATATTCTAAAATATTAAAATAGAGAAGTTAATTTTCTATTGTTCAATTTAAGGCTTGAGGCTGGAGAGCTAGAACTGAAACACACATGGAGAATTCTATATTGATAGTATTATCAGTCTCTGGAATGTTGAGGCAGGATTGACTAATAAGGTATACATTCACACAACAACCCTGCAGTTACTAGAGTGCATATGATGAAACAAACTGTTGAGGTACTTGAGGGTATGGAATTGCAATCTGCTCTCATTTAATGCACTTATTTTAATGGGTTACAACATAAAATAAGCAAATGTCAGGTAAACATCAGATGCTTTAAGTGGAATTTAAGAATACCTAGGCAGAAGGATGGCATGCATACACTTTTGGAGAAATGCTGGAACAAAATTTGCCAAGTAAAAAATGGGTTTTATAAAGCCTCTGATCATAAAAATTTTCATCTAGCAGGAACAAAAAGGAAAACTATTATTTAAAGGTAAGAGCTTTGCCTAAGAGTGTAGAATGCCTGGAGAAGTCTGTTTCTGATAAGATTTGCACATTACCACAAGTTGTCATTTTAATAAAAACAAAATGGGGCAGTGTTAGAGAATTAAATTTAATGTTATATTACATATTTGTGTTTTTAAATTAAAATATTTTATTTATTTATTTGAGAGAGAGTGACAAAGAGAATGAAAAAGAGAGAAAGAGAGAGAGAGAGAGAGAGAGAAAATGGGTGTTCCAGGGCATCCACCCACTGCAAATGAACTCCAGAAGCATGTGCCACCTTGTGGGTCCTAAGGAATCAAACCAGGGTCCTTGGGCTTTGCAAGCAAGCAACTTAGCCACTAAGCCATCTTTACAACCCCATATTTGTGTTTTAAAATGAACCCTTTTTAGTGTGTGGAATAAAGAAGGTCATGAGTTAGAAGTAGAGAGAAAAATTTTCTAAATATAAAACCAGTAAGGACATTATTATATTCCCCCAATCATGCAATGGTGGGAGCGTGAGTTTAATAAGTCACAATAGAGATCATTTAAAACTACATCTTATAGATAGATCTGACATAACTCAGAAATATATTTCATATAGCTAACTGAGTGAAAAGGGGTCACCCAGATGATGCATAAGTGTTTGCTTTTTACATCATGACCATTTGCAGGGATGGAGAACTCTGGGTGTGTAAATCAAGGATTTCATGGTGAAAAATCTCTGAGAGTTTCAGAGTTTGGACAGAAGATTAAGAAATTAGAAGATTGGCCGGGCGTGGTGGCGCACGCCTTTAATCCCAGCACTCGGGAGGCAGAGGTAGGAGGATTGCCATGAGTTCAAGGTCACCCTGAGATGACAGAGTTAATTCCAGGTCAGCCTGGACCAGAGTGATACCCTACCTCGAAAAACCAAAAAAAAAAAAAAAAAGAAAGAAATTAGAAGATTGGGCTGGAGAGATGGCTTAGCGGTTAAGCGCTTGCCTGTGAAGCCTAAGGACACCGGTTCGAGGCTCGGTTCCCCAGGTCCCACGTTAGCCAGATGCACAAGGGGGCGCACGCCTCTGGAGTTCGTTTGCAGAGGCTGGAAGCCCTGGCGCGCCCATTCTCTCTCTCTCCCTCTATCTGTCTTTCTCTATGTGTCTGTCACTCTCAAATAAATAAATAAAAAAAAAGAAATTAGAAGATTAAGAGAGACAATTCTTCAATATATTTATTTATTTGAGACATACAGAGAGAGAGAGAGAGAGAGAGAGAGAGAGAGAGAGAGAGAGAGAGAGAGAGAGAGAGGGAGAGAGAGAGAGGGAAAGGCAGACCGAGAGTGACTATGGGCATGCCACTGTAGACGACCTCCAGATACAAGCATCACTTTGTGCATTTGGCTTTATGTGGGTACAGGGGAATCTAACACAGATAGTCAGGTTTTGCAAATAAGATCCTTTAAACCACTAAGAGAGGCCATTTCTGTGCTGGAGAGATGACTTGGCAGTTAAGGTGCTTGCCCACAAAGCTTAACAATCCTAGTTTGATTCTTGATATCCTTGTAAAGGCAGATGTGCAGAGTGTTTCATGCACCTGGAGTACATTTGCAGTGACTAGAGGCCCTGGTGCACCCATATACGTTCTCTTTCTCTTTCTCCTGCTTCTCTCCAATTGGAAATAAATAAATCTTTTAATATAGCTTAAAAACAGGTCTCATTGGGCTGGAGAGATGGCTTAGTGGTTAAGTGCTTGCCTGTGAAGCCTAAGGACCCTGGTTGGAGGCTCGATTCCCCAGGTCCCATGTTAGCCAAATGCGCAAGGGGGGGGCACGTGTCTGGAGTTCGTTTTCAGTGGCTGGAGGCCCTGGCGCTCTCTCTCTCTCTCTCTCTCTCTCTCTCTGTCGCTCTTAAGTAAATAAAAATACTCAAAAAATTAAAAAATAGATCTCATTTCTAATGGTACAAAAATCATAGAAGGAGAACAGCAAGAACAATTCTATTAGAGTCATTATGAACCCTAGAGAACATGGTAAATGTATGGAGATATGTTAAAGGACACAATGTCTTCTGTGGTGAATTCATCAAACACACAGAAACTGGGAAGAGAGGGATCATTTTTGTCCTTGGGACTGGAGCACATTTTTTTGTTGGCTAAACCCAACCAACCAGAATATGGAAGGCTAAAACAGATTTAAGAGTGGGATATGTGTGAATGGGTGGGGCTGGCAATATCTCAGTAGTAGGAGCAATGAGAAAGAATCTGGAATACAGTATGATAGCCGGCACCATGCTCATATCCTGAATTCTGTATAATTTTAATTGCTTTAAATTTAAACTTTGTAACTGTAGATAAGTTGATGGCTTACATTTGTTTTCAACTCAACACGACCTAGAATCACCTGTAAGAGTTAAGGTAGATTAGTTTAACCTCTGTGCATGTCTGTGAGGGATTATTTTTATTAAGTTAATTAAGGTAGAAAGACCCTCATTAACTTTGGGCAGCACCATTCCATAGGCTTGGTTCATGCACTATATTAAAGAAGAGAGCTGGCTGAGTAGTACCATTCATCTATTTACTTTTCTTCCTGGCTGTTAGACTGAATGTGATTAGTTCTACTTCAAGGTCCCGCCACTATGCCTTCTTTGCCATGATGGACTGTAATGGAGAACCTTAATGCTGCAATGAGCTCTTCCTCCCTTAAGTTTATTTTTGTAAAGTGTTTTATCCAAGGAATGAAAGGTAACAAAAACAACCAATGCCATAAAAATTTTACAACATAGAAGTATTTATATTAAGACACTTAATATGGAGAGATTTGCTAGGCAGAAGTTAGGGTTTTAACACTTATTAGAGGAAGATTACCTTCAGAAGTGCCATTTTAACTTCTTATTCCATGGTTATACAGTAACCATCAGGAAAAGTGAATAGGAATTACACACACACACACACACACACACACACACACACACATATATATATTGTATAAAACTTTTTTTACATTATAAATCTTAAGAGTACTAGACAGATGGAAGTAGGGAATATATCCGTTTCTTTGCCATTAAGACCTCACATAGGTGTTTGTGACATTTGGAGCCGAGATAAGAAAATCAGGTTTGAGTCCATATGCTCAAAGTCTTAATTATGTTTTCCAGTATAATTATATCTTTTTAATTATCACATGTAACTCTATTTCTATATTTTGCTAGAATTATCTAATAAGGGTAGCATCTTTATATTGTATAACTTTGTAATGCAGGCTATTCAATAGTAACACTGGCTACTATCAACTCTCTTTTAAGGTTTATTTAGTACAAAAGCACAATTTTCAAAGCATTTATATAGGTTTCTGATGATGTCCTAGTTTAAAATAGATATGCAATGTTAGCTTAATATTCATTGCTTTGTGATACTTTATTATCTGTCATTATAAAGTATTTGATTATTCAGATAATGAAAGCATTGAAAGAAAGCAGGATTTACATTCTGTATGTATGTTTGTCTGTAGATGAACAAATTATTTAATAAAGCAATTCTACTTGAATTCATTTAGAAGTAAATAACATTCCTTGATAACTCAAAGAGAAATTCCCTTTCCAGTTGCACAGAAACAAGCAGCTTTTCTTGGCCCTTGGATTTTGTCAAAATACAAAATTGAATTTAAATTACTGTTCCTTTGGATATGATATTCTAATGTGTAAGCATAGACAATAAACATTGGATATAACTAAATTTTCCCAGGAGCTGGACAAATGCTCAGTGTGTACAGGTAAAGTGCCAGAAATGCAAGCTTGAGGACCTGAGTTCAGGTCCTCATCACCATATCACATGGCAGGTATCTTAGCATCTATTTGGAATTCCAGTGCCTCAGGCCTGCTAGCTCACTACTCTAACTGAATCAGAGAGCTCAAGGTTCACTGCCTCAATAAAAATAGGTAGAAACTATTGAAGAAAATATCCGACTATTACTTCTGGACTCCAAATGTGTATACATACCTGTAGGCCAAACCACATGCAAACATAAATATGCAGGCATATACACATGCAAAATATAATTTCTGTATTATATGTTAAAAGATTATTTGTGCTATGGAAAAATAGAGGGTGCATAAAATAAAGTAATATTCATCAAAGTTATGAGAGAATATTAGCACCAATTTAATGCCATCTCTCTATGCTGAAAGTTAAGATTTTTAAAAATATTTATTTTTATATTTTTAATTTATTTTTATTTATATTTATGTATTTGAGAGAAAGAAAGGGGCAGAGAGAGAGAGAGAGAGAGAGAGAGAGAGAGAGAGAATGAATGAGCACACCAGGGCCTCCATCTGCAAATGAACTCCAGATTCATGTGCCAATTTTTGCATCTGGCTTACATAGGTCATGGGGAATTGAGCCTGGGTCCTTTGGCTTTATAGGCAAGCACATTAACCTCCCAGCCACCTCTCATGCACAGATTTATTTTTATTTTTAAAAATATTGATTTATTTATTTGAGAGAGAAAGAATGAGAGAATGGTTGTGCATCTTGCTTATGTGGGTACTGGGGAATTGAACCTGGGCCCTAGGCTCCACATGCAAGTGCCTTAACCAGTAAGTTATATCTCCAGTCTAGCTTTTATATTTTTTAGAGGCCAGTTGATATACAGACTAACAAGTTGTTCCCGACAAGGGGGTCAGCTAGCAGCTTCAACTAGGAATGTGGCTCACTCAATTTACCTCTTTTATGAAATGAGAGTCTCTGCTATATTGAGAATGGATTAGAAGGATAACAGTGAAGAAACTTGAGGTAAGCATGATGGAATACTTATAGATATAGGGACAATTTTGAGATAAGCAACAGGAGTTGGAAGATTAGTAATCATAGGTGATAGAAGAGAAAAAACTAACGATTGCACTAAATTTGTTTAAGAATATATGATGTTTAAATTCTGCTTTGATTTTATGAGATATATACAATGAACAGATAGTTTAAAAAGCTAAATAAATTAACTTTTCTAACAAAAACATTTCAGCCCTTGCTAAAAGCCACATTGTTATACAAATATTTTAGGCATCTTGCATTACCAGAGTTGTGACAATTTATATGTATTGTTTAGTTACAGGCAAGATGTATAATTAAACTGTACAGTTTCGAGATGTTTAGAAAAGATAATGGTACTATACACATTTTATAGTTTACAATAAGGATCATGAATAATTGAAAGTTGAGCTTTAAATAAGGGACATTAACCAGTAATAAATAAAAGGAAATTACAATGAAATAAACCTATACAAAGACAAAAGAAGGGATTCAGTATTTTCTAAACAATACTAAGAACATTCCCATAATTCATGCCTAATCTTAGGGGTAATGTTGATAAAGAAATAATATTAATTCACCCAAACATTAAAATAAAGCTTTATTCATTTCAAAGAAACAAAAAAGTACCAAGTATCTGGTGGTGATAAAATATTGATGCCAATTTGATACTACTAATCTTAAAATCTTATGACTTATAGGAAAATACCAGATAAAAGAAATCCATTAAGAGTATTAGACTTATGAATGTTAATTTAGTAGCTGACAGATACAATCATTCTTCCCAAAGTCACAAACTATCTTCTGCCCATGATCAGAAAACGTGGCACAATATTAACTTTGTTATTGGCTTTTTTATATATTGGCTTTGATCTGAGAAGCTCTAATCTTAATGGCATGTTTTCTGTTTGATTCTTATTATGAATTAGATAGCCAATCCTCAATCTCCATGAACACTGTGAGAACTTAAAAATAATCTCTCAAGGTGAAAATTAAATGCAAGATTTTTAACTTTAGTTTGCTAAAGCCTAGGCAAATTAGAAACTACATTTATCTGATAATTAAACTCAAACTCTATTCCTGTGGAGGAAATAAATTGTTCTAATTTGTTGAATATGTTATTTCATTTCAAACAATTGTCAGAAGAATCAACAAACTTAAATTTTCCCCAAAGTTAGTAATAACTTATGGTGAGATAATTGTTTTTTTTTTTCCTATTCCCTGTTGCACTATGGAATAAAATACCTAGAAGTCAAATATAATATAACACTATAAATATGTTACAATGAATACTTTGATTACATAGATTTTTTTTTGGTAAGTGAGTTCAGGATTCATAACTGGGCATCTTGCACAGTGTCTAAGAAGAAAATTGCCATCAGTTCTCTTCCAACAGTTGTCATGTTGGGAAACTTTTCTTTGTGATTTGTCATCATTAAACTTTATTTTAGCAATTCTCCATAAGCTCCAATAGAAATAAACTTTAAGATTCCTCAATCTTTATGTGATTTCTCTTTGTAGTCAATATTCGAAAGTAAAATCAAGATCAACTGAAATTCATACAAATAGAATTCCTTTAACAAAACAAAACATATTCCTTTAAGCTATATATTGTAATCCATTCTCAAAACAGCAGAGAAGCTCATGTAAATTGAGTGAGTCATGTTCCTACTTAAAGCTGCTTGCTGACACCCGTATCAGGAACAGTTTGCTAATCTGTCTATCAAGTGGCCTTGGTTAACTTTTCTTAGCTCATCTCCAGCCTGTTGCCTTTCTGAACACATAAGAAGCTTTTACTCACCTTAGAACCATGGTCCTTGCTGATTCTTTTACTATCCAATGGTCCTTTCTGTGTCATAGTTTCTCCTTTTAAAAGTATAAGCTGGGCTGGAGAGATGGCTTAGTAGTTAAGCGCTTGCCTGTGAAGCCTAAGGACTCTGGTTCGAGGCTCAATTCCCCAGGACCCACGTTAGCCAGATGCACGGGGGGGGGGGAGGATGCATCTGGAGTTCATTTGCAGTGGCTGGAGGCCCTGGCTTGCCCATTCTCTCTCTCTATCTGCCTCTTTCTCTCTGTCTGTCGCTCTCAAATAAATAAATAAAAAATAAACAAAAAATTTTTTAAAATGTATAAGCTTATGTATCGCATTTCAAAAGAAATCACCCTTTCCAAATTAGACCAAAGTCAAATTGCTCATATCTTCCAGTGTTATTTAGTTCTTAGTGCTTTACTTTATTGGGAATTGTTTCCTCACTTGCTTGGACTTTTATTGTCTGTATCTACAGCTGCTTCATCCTCCTTAAAAGTTCTAAGAGAGTCCTAACAACCTTATTTTAGAGAAATATGAAACTTTAAAAGTTGTAATCTGTCATAGATAGGGTTGATGGTAAAAATTAAAAATATTTTATTTATTTATTTTAGGAAGAGGGGGACAGAGAGAATAAGTGTGACAGGGCCTCTACCCACTGCAAACGAACTCCAGATACATGTCACCCTGTGTATGTGGCTAACGTGTGTACTGAGGAATTGAACCTGGATCCTTAGGCTTCACAGGCAAACACCTTAACTGCTAATCCATCTCTCTAGCCCAGTGTATGATCTTTACATATTTGCTAGGAATACTGCATTAATATGTAAAATTTCAGAAAAAAAGTATTAAACAGTAATTTTTCTCGAAGCATTGATTGTCCAATATTTTTGTTCTGTGAAGCTATTGAGTTTTACTCATGAATGGTCTCAAGGTTAACATGGGCTACATAAGACCCTACATCAAAAGAAAAACAACAACAACAACAAAAAAAAAAAAAAAAAACTAATTCAATGTTGCCGGGATTTTTTGTTCATCACACTCATATTTCCTGCTAGTAGAATTCAGTTAGGTGAAATGTTCAATGGGACAGGTATTCTATATATCATGTTTGAAGTGCCCTGCACACATGAAAGTAGAAGAGAAGTTGTTTAGGGTAACAAAGCAGACTAACAGGAGAGGTGAGGAGAGGAAGGGTATGGGAGTCCAGGTGAAATAGGCTCAATATGCAGTATATACCTGTAAAAATGTTTAAAAATTATAATAAAAGGAAACTGACAAAGCTAGAGAGATGGCTTAGTGGTTAACACAATTGCCTGTGAAACCTAAGAGTTCATGTTTGAATTTCCAAGTCCCAAGCGTCACACATGCTCACAAGAGGGCACAAGCATCTGGAATTCGTCCGTAGCAGCTAAAGGCCCTGGCACACCCATTCCCTCTCTTTTTCTCACACTCTCCTTCTCTCTCAAAATAAATAATTAAAAAATATATTAAAAATTAAGGAAAGAAGCTGCCAATGTGCTATGATTTCAATGATTTGAAAAGCATCTAAGCCTTTCTTTTTACCTTTTTTTTTTTTTTCTTGACTTAGGGTCTCCCTTAGCACAAGCAGACCTGGCACTCACTCAATAGTCTCAGGCTGGCCTTGAACTCACGTGATCCTACTACTTCTACCTCCTAAGTGCTGGGACTAAAGGCAGGTGCCACCATGCCTGGCTCTTTTTAATTCTAATTACCCATCCTCATTGAGTCTTTTTGGTTTTATTCTCTTCAGATAGAATCTCTTGTAGCTGAGATTGCTATAAAATTATAAAACTCATATGCTGCAGAAGATGGCATGGGCTTCTTGATCTTGCCTTTACTTCCAGAGTGCTAAACTTAAATACAACATTTAGAGTTGTATTTCTTTGTTATTAAGTTAAACAATAGAAATTTATTTTTAAACTACTCTAGAAACTAGCAGTACAAGATCAAAGCCATTAGTGGGGTTGTTTTCTTGTGACAAGTATCCTTATTAGGGTTTTATTTCTTGACTATAAGGTTTGATCATGTTGAGACTGAAATACCCCTGGAAATATTAGCACGTTGAAGACATTTGCAACTTCCAGTATAAGTAAGGTCTTCCCTTTCTGCTTTTCCTAGTTTAACATAGGGACAACTTTATTTTTAGTGTAGTGCATCTGTGCATTATTATGAATATAATATTTTCAAGTCAGACTTTCTTGCTTATTTACCATTTGTATGAATAGGTACAGACCCATCCAATTAGTGAGTCTAAATGGATATTTTGAGAAGGAAGGATAAATAATAAACATTAAAATGGTTAATGTGCTTGTCTTCAAAACCCTAAGGATCCTAGTTCAATCTCTCTCCAGATCCCATGTAAGCCAGACACACAAAGGTGAGGCAAGTGCAAGGTTGCATATGCCTACTTTGTGGCAGAAGAATATGGAGTATGGAGTGCAATTTTAGTGGCTGAGGCCCAGACCTGACAATTCCTTCTCTCTTTCTAAATTCATATATATATATATATATATATATATATGACAAACACACTAACAAATATCTTATACTTCACTGCAAAGTTCATTGTGTCTTATCCATTGACAAATGCCAATTTTGAGAAGGGTGAACCATGAAATATTTTTCTCATATGTGTATCCAATATGATATTCCATTCTCTGATTTTTCATTAGATTTGTATTATTTACATTGGCTTCACCCAGAATGTACATATTGGGTTGGTAATGTTTCTAAAAGAACACTTATTTTTCACTTCAATTTATTTTCCATAACTTTTAAAAATTCTCTTTGTAAATTAATATTTTCTCTCACTCAATCCCCTGACTAGCCTATTAGCACAGGGGAACTATAGAGATCTTGGCAATATTATGTCATTAGGAACTGTTATTTCATCAATGTAATAAGAAACTTAATGTCTATTACATTTTATCAAACAGGATATCATTATAATTATTATATTATTAAAATTAATATACTATTGTATTTATTATAGTAGCCATGATCAAAGGAATAATTTCATTGAATATGACTCTTAGGAGGCATTCAGTAAGTATTTAAGCAGTGAATCAATAAATTAAATATTGCAATTGAATATAATTATAAAGGAAAGATTTCAAAAATATGTTATAACAAATCACGGAAAAGAGAATTATGAAATTAGTCAGTGCCCTAAATATATATATTCCATAGCATGAACTATTGTCCTCATTTCAATTCATATAATACATAGCTACTGCTTCAGGAGGATCTGCTAAGTATTGTGAAATTATTCCTGTCAGTCCATGGATTAGCTACCCATAGGGGAGGCTAGAACTGATACTTGTCTCTGTGTGTATATATTTAAGTGACTGAAGAAAAGAAATAATTAGGATTAATGTTATGCTTTTACAAGCATAATTATAAGTTGAATACAGGGACAATTTTATTTTTAGTATAATACATCTGTGTATTATGAATCATATGCTCAAGTCATGCTTTTTGAAATTCATTTCCCATTGAATTTGGAGTAAATTAATTCAATTTATGAATGAAATTGCAAGATACTTGTAAATTAAGGAAAACAGCATTAATTTTGAGAGGCTGAGTATTGATGTGTCATCATAATACCATTCAAGAAGATAAAGGTAGTTTAGAAGTATTCGTGAGTTATTTTCCAAAATAGACGATAGCCATATATTTGTTTCTCTGAAGGAGGTTTCATTCTAGCCTGTGTCATGCAAACTTGATCAGGGATGAGTTTATAATATCTGTATTAATGTGAGCAAATGCATATTGCACAGAAGGAAATGACAGCAGCCAGAATTCTGGCCTCCTACATTCAAAATAGTCAGCATTCTTCCTGCTGTCCCAATGCAGAGCAGATGGCCCAATCTCAATAGTGGTAATTGTTCAAACAATTGGAGCTAAGCAAGCACTGTCTCCAGCATGAAGCTTTTATTTCTTTCTGTGCTATATCCTCCTGCTCACACCAGTCCCTTTCTATGCCAAGAAAATCCATATACAAGTTCTCAAGACATGGGAAGACTACAATAAAATTCTCACACAAACTTCATCTAGCCTAGTACAGAAAATGTTCTTTCTTCCTCTTATAAGCAAAACCATAGTTCTTTCTGCATCTAGGTTTTTCAACTCTCAAATAATAGTCCATCAAGCTGTACTTACAGAAATACAAAATATCTCTTAGGAAAAGGTTTCAAATCCTCCTATATGCCTCCCTCAAGTTAGTTCCAAAAAGCCAACACCCACACATTCAGGTTTCTACTACTAATGACCCCACTACACTGGTACCACATTTTGGTTACAGTTATCTTCTTTTTGTTGAACAAAGCACACAACCAAAAGCATGCAATTGGAGGAAAGGTGTTTATTTTGGCTTACAATTTCAACAGGAAGCATAAGGATGGCAGGACAAAGTTTGGCATGAGCAGGGCTAGACATCACCTCTGCCGCAGCAGGTGTAAAATAGCAGCAGAAGAATGAGGCACGTTTTAGCAATGGGGAGCTGGATATAGCATACCTTACCCTGCCCTAAATAACATACTTCATCCTGTAAGGATCCACTTCCCAAATTTTCCTAAGCTGGGGCCCAAACCTTCAAATCATATGCATTCTTGGGGAAATGTAATTCAAACCACTACAGATAAGATAAGGAGATATGTAGATACCACAGGAATAGACTCTCTGAAAATTTGGCTATTTGATTCAGAGGCCCTATTTTGTATCTATTAAATAATCTTAAATTTCCTCCATACAAATTCTTATGTGCTGAAATAATGCAAGTTCTACAAATGTGTGGGGTAATCTCTTTCAAATTTTTAGTTCTTCGACTGAACGATAACTCTTGTTATATTTAAGAAAGTTTTGGGCTGATAAGACCAAGTTTGACCTCAAACAGGGTTCATATAAAGCTTTCAGAAGAAAGTATGAAAAGTTATATGACTGCCTCTTCCCACAGAGGAACTCCCTGGAAGAGAAAGAGCTCTAAAGTTTCTTTCCCAAAGAAAAGTTTAAAGACATAAAGCAGATCCCTAGGGGAACATTCTGTTGCTTTCCTAAAAGATAGGCATATAAGTAGGCTAAGAAGTAGTTTTAGGAAACCTCTTCTATCCAGGTGGACAGTTACTTTATGAGCCACTAATAATAGCATGCTTTCTATCTCTCAATTTGTTCTTTGTGCATGAGTCAAATAGGTTGCTGTTAACCATTGTTTGTATCATTTTCTCTTAGGAAGACCATTTATCCTATTTCTGGTCAGGTGTTTTCATATAACCAGTTTTGCCTGGGGCTTCCTGTTATGTTTCTTTTACTGGTCAAAGTTTCTGGATAAATCAAAGATGGAGTATATCCCCAGTGGATTGTTGTTTCACAAACTACCTCGATTTCATGACAACCATATTTTTATGCCAGAAACAGATTGTGCTGAACAAAGACTCTGAGATTCAAATACCATGTAGAAAACTACCTGAAAATCTATCAAGCAATTCAACTATACAATTAAAACTAAAATGAAGGTTTCTTGACTAGTCCTGCAAATGGCTTACCCTCCACTCTTCCTTATCTCAATTAATGTCAGCAACAAGCATGCTGCTATTCAAGTCAAATACCTATAAGTCATTTATTTTTCTCTGTTCCTTACACAGAACACCAATCTACCATATTTTCCTATGAGCACTTCCTTACTATATCTGTACCACCATCAGCTTTCACCTAGAACATTATGTTGCTACCTACTAGTTCCCCTTTCTTCTAGGTGTACTTCTACAATTAACACAGCAACTTAGTATAACAAAAAGAAAATCACCACCATCATGTGATTGTTTTGTTTAAGACCCTCTCTACAACATGGAATAACTCCTCTGACAATTACCTCTAAATCCTCCATTTCCTCCTAAACACCACGAGGTTCATGCTCAGTCTGGCCACATAGGCCTCAGTTTGTTTGTTTGTTTGTTTTCAAAAATGTCAAATTAGATTATCCTGGCCTCTGGTCTTTGCATTCTAGCTATAAAGTTTTGGCTTGAGTCAAATCTCAGCTCAAAGGTCACATTGTTATGAGGCTGTATCAGTCACTTTCTCATCGCTGGGAAAACATACCAACCAGAAGCAATTAAGGAAAGAAAGGGATTTAATTCAGCTTACATTTTCAAGGGTGGGAAAGGCATGGCAGACCAGAGTAGGAAGCCAGCATTGCCACAGAAAGGCGAGAAAGAACAGTAAACAGGGCCAGGATATAACACTTCAAGGTTTATCCCCCAAGTGATATAATTTTTAGCAAGGCTCAATCTCCTAAAAACTCCACCAACATTCCAATTAGTTTCACTTTACTGGGGATCAAGTGTTCATGCATATGATACTATGCAGGGCATTTTACATTCAAGTAACTACAGAGGCCACACCTTCTAATTTATCCAGATGTTCAGCACCACCTCCAGCCAGCAACTCTCCATACTATTACCTGTCTTCTATTATACTGAGTTTTTCTCACTAACTCCAACTTTCCTATTCATTTAGATGAGTCCCAACTATCCCTGTACTGATTATTATACACGTTCTATAAAAGCAAAGATCTTGCCTCTTCTCTATTAATTTTTGTTTTGCAACATATTGAGAGACATCTCTTTGAATAAAGAAATACAGACAAGCTTCTTCTTTCAAGAAATTAAGACATGCTGGGTGTTCTGGGACATGACTTTCATTCCAGCACTTAGGAGACTGAGGTAGGGGAATTGCTATGAGTTTGAGGCCAGCCTGGGGCTACAGAGTGAGATCTAGGTAAGTCTGGGCTAGAACAAGACTCCATCTCAGAAAACTACTTTAAAAAGTTGAAACTGGAAGTGGTTGAGAAGTTTGGTATTACAATGCAGAAATATTGTGAGAGTTCCAGAAATTGCATCACCTTCCTTATATCAAGCATTGAATAACTAATTACTTAAGCCTCTGCCAAATGACAATTAATGTCAACATTTCCCATTCATTTCAGCCCCCTCACCTTTTTGTTTGATAAATCAATCCAGAAAGAGGAATGGCATAATATTCAATAACAATGATGTCCACAATAATTGACATCCTCTCTAAAGTGAATTTAAAATGAGTTATTCAACCTCAGAGACCTAGGGCAGTGGTACTCAAAGAATACTTTCTTGAAATGAAGGATCAGCACAAAGGGGGCTTTTTAGAAACATAGACACTCAGGGACCAATTCTAGTTGCAAGAACAGAAACTTTAATTCACTTGAAAATCCCTCTGCAACAGTACAAGAAGTGTTTCACTAGGACAAGTGATGCAAACCTTAGAATCCTACCTTCCAAGCTTTTAAAATCTCACACACCCAGGTCCCTCTGCTACATACTCTAATTTAGATGATGCCATGGGCTAGAGCTCTGTTTAGAATCAGTGCTCTAATGTGGTCATGGGGTAATTGCAAAGTACCCAGGTATTTTGAAAATATTCCTCCTAGAAAGGAACATAATCTGGAATTTAAAACATATTTGCCTCTGAGTTTTACAGGAAGGCAGACAGAAAATGACTTGGCCTAAAAGACAGCATATGCTTATAAATGCTAGCATTCTATAACCTCATCCAAATCGTCAATTCATAGAAAAAGCACATTAAAGAAGTATAATGTTCAAAAACAAGTTCCACAGTAAGCATCTGCTGTAATAGATTGACTTATTGTAGAAGGGAAGTTTCATTTCAGAGCAGCTTATCATGATATCAAATATGTTTTGAGTTAATGAAAACGCAGGAAGCAGCAAGTTAATAGGGCAATTTTAAGCCATAAAACCTAATTTAACTGCACTAAGAATGACAGTCTAATGTGCTGTTCAGAAGCAAGCATCACATCCTGATTGATCAAGTGGAGAATTGCTAGGCTGCTGGATGACATCTCCTTTGAAGAAGCTAAGTTGACTGGGAGAAGCAGATTTCTTTAGAATATGATTGTTTACTTCTTAATTAATAATGATCCAGAATGATTAAAAAGAGATTTCACTCTGTCAAGGCATAGAACAGTGTTTAATAAAATTGTTATAAGCTACCAGACTCTCACTTTCATTTCAGAATTTACCCCTTATATATATTTTCATAATTATTTAAGTGAAGTTCATGGGGATCTCTCTTATAAATTCATTTCCATTAGTTGTTAGAAGATAAAATTGGAATATCAGGAATGTAGGTGTTTATTTTCACATTAAAAAGCTTGCTCTATATAATTTTAAACCATATCTTTCTGATTTTGAATAGCTTATATTTTAGCCCCTTAATTTCAAACTGAATTAGTTAGATAAAATGTTCAATGTTAGTACTAATGAAAAAGGCCAAGTTATTTCTCCTAGGTTATAGATATTTTTTACAATATACAAGCAGCTCTTTATCATTTCCCCTAAATTAAAACACCTTAACTGCTTTAATGGTATCATATTTATCAAAAGATATTTTATGACTACACCTATAAGATTTACTTCTAGTAGTATTTTCTTTACATCTAAAATTGATTTTTACTCTGTATATTAAGAATATTTCTTGGTTTGGAGAGATGGCTTAGCGGTTAAACACTTGCCTGTGAAGCCTAAGGACCCAGGTTCGAGGCTTGATTCCCCAGGACCCACGTAAGTCAGATGCACAAGGGAGCACATGCGTCTGTACTTTGTTTGAAATAGCTGGAGGCCCTGGAGCGCCCATTCTCTCTATCTGCCTTTTTCTCTCTCTCTGTCACTCTCAAATAAATAAATACAAATATTTTAAAAAATAATATTTCTTAAATCTCTTAATACATCTGAATGCTCATATCATCATTAGGAAAACTAAACTGTACATTTACTACATGAGAAGAATACTACCTATAAAACACTGTGTGTAAGTAACTCAACTTTAAATTTTGAATGTCTAACACAATAATGCCTTTAGAAAATGTGTCCAACCGAATTTGAATTTTAATATTTAAAATTGAGTTAAATTCCAATTGTACTTCCTCAGTAAAACTAGGCATTTTTGATCCTCAATTGCTATATGTGACAGTGATTTCCACATTGGTCAGTAAATACAATAACACATCCATCAGTGCATTATGTTCTTTTGGGCAATCAGTACTGCATAGACTACTTTACAAGGAAATATATTTCCTAAATTGTTCACAAGAACTTTAGTAGATGAACACATAGCAAATTGGTCATATCCTTATCAGTTTATATCCTTATGTGCTTTCTCCCTAAACTCCATTCGTTGAAGTATTAAATACTACTTTTAAGGTATTGTTTTTGAACACCTTGTGGAACAAATTTAAGAATTCAGTTGAGTAAGGGTATATAACACACACACACACACACACACACACACACACACACACACACACAAACACACTGCAATATTTTAAATCAAACATCTATCTAGCAAAAAAGGTATAACCATACTACAAATCAGAGTAAACCAGAAGAGCTGGTTATCTCAGTTCTGTAACTAAGTCATAGGATTTTGAAGGCCATATAGTCTTTTCTATCTAGTGTGTCCCCACAACACTAAGAATAAACATAATGACATTTTCCTAAAAGCACCAAAGAAAATTAGAACAAGGAGAACCATCATAAATATTAGTGTTGAACCTGAATGGTAGTTGTCAACCCCTGTCCCAATAAAGTGCTCCATGGTAGTATCACTATGAACAATAAGAACATGGCTTACCCCTGGATCACCTGACTTATGGTACAATCAGTGTCAAACCAATGCCTGAAATACATGTTATCTTTATAAATGTAGAACTCCTACACCCCATACCAGCTACTTTTATCTTTCCTAGAGCTGGTCAACTTGAACCTAGAATCCCTCTTCAAGTGTCTTATAATTTCATTGTCCTGCTTTAATTGACATATGGCTTTCTGCAACAAAAGTTGCCCATCTTGAATTATCTCTGTTCCTTTCTTTTTGGAGTTTTATACTAGAAGTGCACATGCACTTCTCCACACTTCTGCTAAGGACAGTCACAAAATCCCTCCTTGCATATTAGCCAAATATCTGCAATAAATTGTATAAGGCACTCTGACCTTTCATTTAAAATTAATTCACTAAAGATTGCATATTGCAGATTCAACTTTGAATAGTTGCTTAAAACTTATAAAATGCATATACAAGTAGACTCAAGCAAAGCAAAATTTGTAATCCCTCTTCTCATTTAATCCCATATACTGAATTTCCTTTCAGACTGTATGTATCTATAGATTATTGGAAAAGAAGGCATGATATGATCTATTGAGACTACTTTGGTGTGTCCTTAATACATTGCATGTGTGCTTGAGACAGATGTTTGGAGGACATTTTTAGGGCACAATTAGCATAATTGTAAAGCTATGCCTGGCCACCTGTTGGGCCTTCTGTGCCATCTGCTTGCAGGAATGTACACATAACTTTAAAGTTGCTGCTGCTTTTAGAGGTCATTTTACTAGGCCTGAGACTACACCTCCAACAACCCATAAGACTTCAAAGGAGATTTATCTCAAAAGGGCACTGTTGTCTTCAAGGATGAGCTTCATTTCTATGAGCTAAGCCTGAAGTCCCTGACATTTCGAAATGACAGTGTGTCAGTATGAGGTTCTTTCAAATAATCCTCCAAAATTTTATCAGTTTTGCAAAATGTTACAAAGGCCCTGTGTCCAGTTTACAAAATGCTTTAACTATGGAGAATATAATGACCAGAATGGGTAGGGTTCTTAGCTGTGATTAGTCAACAATAATGTAGTGATGAGTATAGAGGTATTGGTGGTATGCTTTATAAGTTTGGGGGACAAATAAATGTTTCTTAATTGCTGGATCACATTATATAATCAATTCCACACCATTTAAAATTTTGCTTTGCCTTAACATTTTTAACTGCCTTTGAACATAAAACAAAGAAAATGTATAGAATACCATTCATACCAGAAAACTTAATTGACGTATTGAAATTGATGTTAATTACTTTAGTACATCTTATATTAAGCTTTCTATCATAATGAATGATAATTGATAATAAATATTAAAATAATGTGCAAGTACATATTTGTCTGGATATATATGTCTATGTTTGATGTAGTGGAGGCCATTGAGAAAATTTTAGTCCTGTTCATTTGAATCATTTCCCTAATATATGCATCCTTAAAATAAAATAGACATGAAACAATTTAGTTTCTATTATTATTTTAGATTAACATTCACAGTGCTATATTTCATTATAGCATATGCAAGCAAAATTAGTTTTATTGATTCTCCTCCTAGCTCTTCTCCTCCCAACCCAACTTTTACCCTTCCACCTGTCCCTATAATCTCCTTTCTTCTACCTTAATGTTTTCAATAAACTATTTGTGATCACATCCACCACTATGAGCTTAGAGAATCTGTTTCTTCTTTGGCCAGGCCTACTCGAGGCATACTGATATTTAGGGCCCACAGAGGTAAAATCAAGGGAATCCAATTAACTTTATGCAGGACATGATCCATGAGATGAAAGTTTTTAATTTTATTAAACTTGAGAGAAGATGTACAAACTTGTAAAATACATAAAAGGCCTTGTATGTCAGTGTATTAAATATACTAAAATGTATACTAAAATAATATACTAAGCTCAGAGAAGTTGAACCCAGACAAGATTTACTAGTGACATTCTCAAAAAGAAAAATGATCAAATTTAAGTATGAACAGTATTTCTTCATTTATGTTAAATAATACATAGTGTCATCGCTTAAACAATCTCAAAGCTGAGCATCTAAATATTAATAATGATGAGAAAAATAAAACTTTTGTGTGACCTGCTAGCTTAAGAGTGACTCTGGCAATACCTTATTTACTTAACTCCTGTGGAAGCCAAATATTAATTGAATAATAAAACTTTATTTGGAAATTTTAGTTTTATATATAGCTTTTTATATAGCATCATTTTCCAAGTGAGAAAAGAGAAAGTTATAAAGTATTTTTGGGCAAATTGTAGTTATTTAACATTCATAACTATATTGCTTTGTGACATAGGCATTTCTTTTAGTATGCACTGACACCCAAATACCATCATTTAACATACAATAACTTGGAGAACTCTAAATGAATTTCACATTGTAGCAAAAAATTTGTCACTAGTGCAACTACCACAAACTTCCTATTAAAAAAACACATGTATGTACACATGCACACATGCATGCACGAATGCATGTATGCACATGGCCAAGATGGGTAACAAACTTCATAGCCAAGACTACAGTACAGGATGTTAGAAGCACTCCACTCATTTTGCTAATGCATCTGGGAGGACTGCGTCTCATCCTTGCTAAACAGGCTACATATTTAAAATGTATAATCCAGATCTACCAAAACTATGCTACATTGCTAATTAAAGACAAGCTTGCAGGTCCAGAGTGTTAACGTAATTCTGGAAGTATGTTTCTACTACTATCAGTTTGTAGGGAGAGTGATGAAAACCTTCCACTACAGTGGTTGATTTGTATACTTCTGTTCACATTCTACCAAATTTTTAATTAGGTATTGTGAAATATGTCCTTATGTGCATAGTTAGAGGACTGATACACACACACACACACACACACACACACACACACACATATATTCAGGTAAAGTGAATTAAAGGCCCTCTTTAACTCTAATACTACTTATTATTTAAATTTTGCTTTGTGTATTAGTTGTATAACTAAAATTTATGGTTTTGCTATAGATAAGGGTTTTGAAACCAACCCTGTAGTTTAGATGTTTCTCTTTATGAAGACACACATCTGGATTTGATTTTTATTTTGTTCCTGTATAACAATCTTTATATTTTAATTGAGATTTCTAGTTCATTTTAAATTTGTAATGACTTATTTAGAATCATGTCTATAATTTGTTTTGCTTTCAACTTCCATGCCTTTTATTATGTGTCATTGTTCGTAATTTCTTCTTACTGAGTGTGGAAGTTTTATATTTGGTACATATCCTTTTCATACTAATGTAGAAAATTCATACATGTCATTTGTTACTTTCTGTATGATGAAAAAAAAACCCTGTCTTCAACTCAAGATTTTCACATTTAGTATCAATTCTATGGAAATCACTAGGTAAACAACAGATCAGGTGCAGGTGTCTCATATACCCCCTGCAGATACCAAAATCCATGATGCTTAATTTCTGTATATAACAAAGTGGTATAATGTTTGCATGTAGCTTATACACATACCCTTGTATACAGACATCATCTCTATATCAATCATAGAACCTAATACTATGTTAATGTTATGTAAATAGTTAGTATACTGCATTGCTTAGGGACTCTTCACAAGAAAAAAGTAGCTTAGACATGGTCAGTGCAGTTGTAATTACTTAAGTGAGGTATTTTATTTTGTTTTTTAATCTGTGATTTTTTGAGTCCTGGAATGTGAAACTTAAGAATGTGGAGGACAAACTTTATATAATATTAAATTATGAGTGTCAATAAGAAGAAAAGGTTAAAATAAATTAAATGTGTAAAGTAGATGTTTGATAAATAATTTGTGACACACACACACACCAAAATCATCTGGAGAGGAACTCAGTATTTTTAAATGAAATTTTTAAAAACCATCTTAATTATTTACAGAATGCTAATAATTCTATAAAGATCCCAAGAGAATGAAAGAAGATCAAAGATGAATGACTGGTCCCATGAAATAGTAAAATTTTTGATAATTTTTATTTTTTATTTATGCTTTTATTTCTAGTGTAAATTCTCCACCATGAATATGCATTACATTTCTCATGAATTTTGTTGAAAATTACTGAAAGAAACTCTTCTAAATTATTTTCTTTTTATCTTTCAATGAAATGCTTTTGAAAAGTAATCTCTCATCAAGGATTTTGAGCACGTCAAGAAAATTGTTCAGAACTTCTAAGAGTCTTATGGTGAATGTGACAAGGTTATAGTCCAACTTTGACATGTTCATCATTAACGTTCCGTTGCTCCCTAGCCTGTCTGAATGGATGGAGATGAACTCATTAGAGATGAGTAAATAAAAAAGTGATTTTCTCTCTAAATTAATATAATGACATACTTTCATGATGAATTTTCTAAATCATTGCAGGTTATACCTTCCTCTCTGTGAGTTCAATTATCTTTGTCGTAAAAAGGTTTCCTTCCATAGGCAACCTTTACTCATTTTTCATAGCTTAATTTAACTATAAAGCTGTTAACATCCCATTTTAAGCTGAAGATAAATTACCTTTTAACCTATTTGAAATTTTTAAAATTAGGTGCTATAATATTCATAGATCTAACATTACCAATTATGTGGAGAAAAAATACCTAAAAAACATAAATATAGCTTTAACCTTGAAACATGACAGGTATTTGGATAAGGAAGAAATGAATCATTTTGTGTATTTAAATTGCTCTAGACTCCTGGCATTCTGTGTGTCACAGTTTTCATTAATCTTTCTTAACCCTTATCTTCTACAAATGTGTAAAAATCATGTGTTCCCTATTTTTAGTATATCTGTAATGTTTTACTCAAGAATTGGATAATCTTGAGAAAGTTTCAATAATACAGGAAATTGACATAAACATGTTTCTTTACTCCTTATATGTATACACACTTTATATCTATCTCTAATTTTCTGATAGAATTAGTAGGAAAAAAGTCAAGCTAAAGATTGTTGCTTGCTCTCATCCTCTCCAGAAAGTTGTGGGCTCAACACTAAACACACCCAACAAAAGTCAAAGAACATTGAGGAAGTTGAGGCAGAAAGAATGTAAAACCTACAGGGTGGGAAGGTGTACTTTGAGGCATTGTCCCCTCCCAACAGATACTGTCTGGTGCATTCCTGGTCCTGCAGGGAGTGCCCATAACTACACTGAGGAGGATCTTCAGTGGAATGGGATTGGGAGACAGGGTACATGAGAGTTCAACCCTATTGGAATGTGACTAATTGGTAATATGGTAATATATTAGAGTTCTCTTTAAAAATGCCCCTAGAATTAATTACAAGCAGGTACTCTTTTATATTTTAAGTAAACTTCTGACACTTCTCATTTATTTTGTCACACCGTCTGCTCACAAAATGCCAAGGTTTTGACATATGACAATAAATAAATTGTAAAACTAAAGGTAAAGGACTTAAAACCAATTTTCTTGGGAGATGCATTTTTTTTTTACCATTAATTTATAATGTAAAATACAGAAAATAAATGTTCCAGTATTTTATCTAATCCTTGAACATCTGATCAGTAAGACTTTTTCATATATTGGTCATTTTTAGGAAAACAGTATTTAGTGTGTCTCAACACCCCCCTACACAAACATGCACACACATACTTGTTTTTACTCTGGTTTCTGTTATGCCCAATCTGATCTGGTATCTTAAAACACTATCTGATAGCTTTGTAAAAGAATTTTGCAATAGCCTCAATGCTGATACAACTAATGCCTTTGACATATTACCAACATAATGTGTATTTTATTTTAGTTATCCATATTCTAAATTCTTTAAAAAGGACAAATTTTTACTTTGAGAAAATTAAAATTTAATATGGACTTTTCAATTACTGCATGCCAACTCAAATTTGATTTGATAACTGTGAGATGTGTTTTACATAGAAATCCTTAGCAACTGCAGTGTAGGTGTGGTCTCAGTGTTTATTTAAAAACAAAAAAAGACATCCACAACCCTTGATTGTCAAGGAAAACAACACTGAAACACAGGTAAAGCTGGTAGGCATTACAAAGTGTCAAACACTTTGCCAGGCACTATAATCACAGTTTCTCATCTAGTCCTGGCAGCTCCTGTCACTAGTACATCTTATTTTGACAGGGTCTCACTAGAAGCCTCAGTTGGCCTTAAACTTCTAATCCTACTACCTTAGCCTCCCAAGTAGGAGTCAAATAATGTACTGTCTTTTTTCCCTGTTTGCTTTTGCAAGATAGCATTTGACTTAAAGGGGACTTACCCCTACTTATTATGCAATTTTAAGGCCCTCTTTGGCTGCTTTGGGGGGGTGGAAGAGCATTTTAATAGCCTTTTTGAGTTGCAGATTCTAGTATATTCTCATTACTTGTTTTCCACATGTCCCCATATAATTTTGCCAGTAAAATTTCACTTTTTTCCCATTTTCCCATAAAGGCTTCACAATTCATACATGCTTCACCTGTAGCTTATTTTATTTTATTTTATTTATTTATTTTTTTTTTGGTAAACTACTAAGCTGGGAGGAGTATGGGTTGGGATGCTATTTTTCAGCAGATTTTTGGTATAAATTGGATCCATATGTACTGATGCATAGCCCACATCTGCAACAAAATCTCTCTGAGATCCACCATTTATCTTGAGTTAAAAACAACAAAGAGGGCTGGAGAGATGGCTTAGCGGTTAAGCGCTTGCCTGTGAAGCCTAAGGACCCTGGTTTGAGGCTCGGTTCCCCAGGTCCCACATTAGCCAGATGCACAAGGGGGCGCACGCGTCTGGAGTTCATTTGCAGAGGCTGGAAGCCCTGACGCGCCCATTCTCTCTATCTCCCTCTACCTTCTACCTGTCTTTCTCTTTGTGTCTGTCGCTCTCAAAAAAAAAAAAAAAAAAAAAGAAAAGAAAAAACCAAGAACATGAACTAAGTACCTCAGAACTTTTCCAGACAAAGATCTCACACAATTCAAAACAATGAAGATGCTTTGGGCTGTAAAGTCAAACTCCAACGGAGTGACATTAGTACTGAATGGCCTTTCTTTATTGGAAGTTTGATGATGGGATTGGATGCAGTGATATTTTCAATAAACCAGGCCTTTTGTATTTTATTTTAATTAACTTACAGTATTGTTAGTCATGCAAATAATTGGTTTTCATTATGTTGTATTTCAAAGAAATTTGGATTTTGTTTCCATTCCCCTGTTTTCTCCTTATCCCCTCCTTGTTTGTACTTCCTCCCTACCATAACCTTCGTTCTGCTTTCATACTGCATGTATCCTTTTGTTCCTTCCTTCTAATTACCTCTAGTTCCTCTCTCATGCACTCTTATCACAATTATAATATATATTCATTCTTACAGTCCCTTACTTACTCATATACAAGCATTGAAATAGGCTCCATATATGAGGTGACATGTGATTTCTGTCTTTCTGAGCCTGGATCACTACATTACTAAATGTATTCCACTTCCATCCATTTTCCTTCAAACTTAGTTTCATTTTTTTCTTTACAAAAAAAAAATCAATTGTATATATGTACCATATGTACCATTCATCTATTAGTTTATTGACATCTAGGTTGTTTCAATTTCCTAGCTATTGTGAATAGAGAAGCAATGAACAAGGATGTCCAAATATCTCTGTAGTAGGATATACAGCCCTTGGAATATATACCTTTGAGTGGTATGATCCACTTTTAGCTTTGTGAGACACCCCCACACTGATTTTCATTCTGGATGTGCCAGTTTAGCCTCACACCAAAGGTGAAAAAGAGCTTCTTCTTCCCACAACTTTGCAAGCTTTTGTTGTCATTAGTTCTCTTGATGATGACCATTCTGTCTGGGGTGATATGTAATATAAAAGTGGTTTCAATTTGAATTGCCCTTTTGGCTGAAGATGTTTAACGTTTCTGCAATATCTGACAACCTCTGGTGTGGTCATTTCATTAGGGCAATTTGTTGGTATGTAGTTTTGTTTTATTAGTGTTTAGTTTTTGCAGTTTTTTTTATATTATAGCTATCAATCTTCAGTCAGAGCAATAGCTGGCAAAGATTTCCTCACATTCTGTAGGCTTCTTGTTCATTCTACTATTAATTTATTTTGTTGTGAAGAAACTTTTCAATTTCTCATGGAGATGGCTAATCCAAGAAACAAACAGAAGAGGTTGCTTCCTATGGATATCTCATAAAAGCAAGGAAATGTTACCTTAGTCTCCAGAAGACTTCTGAAACTTCAGGTCAATAGGGTCCTTTGTGAGTTCCAGAACCAACCATTGTCAGGCTCACCCTTACAATAAATAGGTCTTTCTTAAAGTGATTTTTTTAAATGCCTTTTAGAGTATACACATACCTAGACATGGGAAGGTATCTGATCAAGATTTAAATTTTAATTCTGTAGTTTGGCTCATTCATCATTCTTGTCAATTCCAATCTGTTCCATAGAAGTAGGAAAGTCTGGGGCTGGATAGATGGTAGTTAAAGTGCTTGCTTGTGAAGACTAAGGACCAAAGTTTGACTACCCAGAGCACACCTGAGCCAGTTGTACATGATACAGAATGTGTATGGAGTTCATTAGCAGTGGCTGGAGGCCCTGGCATGCCAATTCTCTGCCACCTATAAATAAGTAAAAATGTTTATTTTTTTTAAATACACACACACACACACACACACACACACACACATCTATCTTACTACTATGTTCTGCACTTAAAAATATTTATTTATTTATTTTAGAGAGACAAAGAAAGAGAGAGTGACAGAGAATGGGTTTGCCAAGGCCCTTTGCTGCTGCAGATAAACTCCAGAATCATGCACCACTTTGTGCATGTGGGTTTACATAGGTACTGGGGAGTTGATCTCAGGCTATCAGGCTTTGCAAGCAAGACCTTTAACCACTGAGCAATCTCTCTAGCCCCCATGCTGCACTTATTTACAAAACAGTGAAGTAGAAAATATGAGAAATTGAAAAGTTTCTTCACAACAAAGGAAATTAATAGTAGAATGAACAAAAAGCCTACATATATATGTGTGTGTGTGTGTGTGTGTGTGTGTGTGTGTGTGTGTGTGTGTAATAGGGGGGCTAAAGACCTATCTTAGTTATAAAGACGCTTGCTTTCAAAACCCAGGGACCCATGTTCAACTCTCCAGATCCCACATAAGACACTCAAGGTGATGCAAGTGTTCAAGCTTGCACATCCACACATGGTGGTGAACGTGCCTGGAGTTCGAATGCAGTGGCTGGAGGCCCTGGTGTATCAATTCTATCTCTCTCCCTCCTCACTCTCTCTGTCTCATAATGGTGTGTGCAACCTCTCCTAGCAAAAATAAGATAAATATATATTTAAAGAAAAGGATTAGGAAAGTCTTGTGTTTGATGTTACATCCTCTTTTGCAGCTTGGTTTGGTCTGAAGCTGAGTTTTAGCCAGTGAGATTTAAGATGTCTTTGATGTAGGCTGCATTTTCTGAATGAATGTTAGATATGAATCCATTTTCTAGAGGCACACTATCTTTTCTTCTTTTTTTTTTTTAATCAGGAAAGTAACAACAAAAACACTCATTATGGATGATGTAGCATACAGAAGGCTGGGTTCTTAATGTAATCAGTTAGCTATCTTTCAGACCCTGGATTATATATTTTCAAATGGCTTGTTATGTGAGAAAAGAGAATCCATACCAGCTGCTGAAATTATACCAGAGAATATAAACTGTTCTTGTTAGGTACATAAATTCACCTATGTTCTATCCCAAGTTGCTCTTTTTATTGCTCCCCAAAACTGAAATTGGGGAGACTTCTCAAACAGTATATATCATATCTATATTAAGCAGTAGAAACTAAAAAAATCAATTAATCACACTTCTAGTGTCCAAACGGAGATAGCCATGGCTGAATATGCAAGCAACACATGGATAAACATTATATCTTCAACAAATATCTGTATCATCATTGACTTCATAAAGAGACAGTTCATACTGAACTGTTAAGTCAGTTTTATTAAAACATTTAAGAAAGGTAAGTTTTTCATATAAATTGACCCTTAAATTCTTCAGAACATATTAGTACCCTTAAGTTAGATTTAATACAGCAATCAATTTAAATTGTATAGTAAAGATTTTTTAGCTACCAGATATTATTTTAACTGCTAATAGTTAACAGACAGCAGTCATACCTTCTTATTTAATGAAGAAGCACCATTTGTTTTAAAATTGTAACTCTGTATGAAGCCAGATGACAGTAGATATTAGCTGGAATGAAATCTTCCCTGTACCAATAAAAAAAGTAACATTGGAATATACCCTTATGGAGCAAAACTGGTTTTAGTGAAGAATTACAAACTCCTCAATGCTTTAATTCTGCCTTCATTCAATTTGAATTTCAACTGTTCCTGCTGGGAATATATTTGACATGTATATGGTTTTCATTTCATTTGAAAAACAAAACCACTAATCATTTCCCAAGACGTTCACATTTACAGCATGTAATTATCACTAATATTATACATTCATTCTACTGCTGCATACAACCTATACACAAACTACTGATTCAGTAGGACCAACATGCATTTTATGCAATGAAAAAATGCTATTAAAGTTAGGATTTGGGGCTGGAAAAATGGCTTAGCAGTTAAGTCACCTGCCTGCAATGACTAAGGATCCATGTTTGACTCTTCAGACCCCTTGTTAGCCAGATGAACAAAGGTGAGGCAAGCAAAAGGTTGCACATGCCCACAAGGTGCCACACACATTTGGAGTTTGATTGCAGTGCCTCAGGCTGTGGTGCACCAATTCTCTCTCTCTCTCTCTCTCTCTTTGACTCACTGCACCTTTTGGGGGGACTTTTTATGGGTATTTCTAGGCAATAACGACTGTCTTTTCAAAAAAAAAATCAGGACTTCAAAAATGTTATCCCAGGATAAATGTTCTGTACTTAACGTTCATTTTGCTGGTATGATGAAACGCCTGACAAAAACTGCTAATGGAAGGAAAGAGTGTATATTGGCTTACATTTTCCAGGGGAAGCTTCATCAGGGCAGGAAAATTTGGTAAAACAGAGGCTGGGCATCCTGTTTTTCCTCAGCAGCTCACAGACAGCATCAAGGATGAGCTAACTCTGGCAAGGGGGAGCTTTTGTGCTTTAATACCCACAAGCTTACCTCCAGCAAACCACTTCCTCCGGCAAGACTTTGCCTCCAAATTGCCACCAGCTCAGTACCAGGCAGTCTGTGGTGGTTTGATTCAGGTGTACCCATAAACTTCTGTATTCTGCAAGCTAGGTTCCCAGCTGGTGGCAATTTGGTAATTGGAGCCTCCTGGAAGTCGAGTATTTTGAGGGATGGGATTATGGGTGTTATAGCCAGGTTACCCTTGCCAGTGTTTGGCACACTTTCCTTCTGCTGTTGTCCACCTAATGTTGCTCAGGAAGTGATGTCCAGACTCTTCTCATTCCATAGTTTCCCCTTGTGTCTGTAAGCCAAAATATACCCTTTCCTCCCACAAGCTGCTTTTGGTTGGATGTATTCTGACAGCAACATGAAGCTGACTGCAAATAGTAACATTGGTACCCAGAGTGGGATTGTTACTGATAGATACCTGATTCTGTGGCTTTAGTCATTTGGAACTGATTTTCAGGTGGAATGTGGAAGAATTTTAAATCTTGGCCTAAGAGATGCCTTGCAGTGCTGTAAGTGCAGTTTGATGGACTATTCTAGTTAGAATTGAAAGACCTGAATGCCGTAAGAACTAAGGACTGTTAGTTTCGTCTTTTAAGAGGAAGAAAGAACTTTGCTTGGACTAGACTAGAAGCAGTTTGTGTTTGCTTGCTGTTATGCTGATGTTCTGATAATTTGTGCAGGGTTGTATTATATAGAAATGGAATGTTGTGAGCAGAGGGACATGGCACAGAAAGAAATGAAATCACTGGACCAAAACTCCTACCTGTTCAGCTGCAATATTATGAGCAATTATAACCCTTGAGATCGGGCCAGCTGACCTGTATTGTGATGACAGGAAACTTGCAGATACTTGAAAGTCAGCCTCTCCTTGCCAGTGTTTGGCACACTCTCCTGCTACTGTTTTCCACCTGATGTTGGCCAGGAGGTGGTGTCCAGCCTGTGCTCATAACATCATTTTCTCCTGCCATCAAAGAGTTTCCACTCAATTCTGTAAGCTCTTTCTTTCCACAAGCTGATCTTGATTGGGTGTTTTATGCTAGCAACAAGGATCTGACTGCAACATAGACCAAACACATGAAGAGATAGGGTGCACTTTATATTCAAGCCACCAAAATCTAGTTTAAATTAATGTTCAGTAAAGATATTGTAGATATTTTACCAAGTATTCATGTTAAAGATAAGGCCACAATATTTAAGAGGTAATTCCCAAAAGTAATAATTTATCTAGTTGCCTACATGTAAAATAGTAATAGAAGATTGATGTAGATATATAAAGGTGCTTAGGTACCCTTTCAAGTAAATACAAGTATTACTATAAAATGCTTTGTGGTATATGAATAGTTTATAACACTAAGCAATATCAATCTTTATCACTTTATGCCATAAAATAGTTGAAATATTTAGTGTTCAATAATACATAGGTTATTTATCACTAATAAATTATTTAAAAGTCCAGGACAATAATCTCAAATTGTTCTTATTACTATTTACAATAGTGGAATTCTCTCTTTAAATTAGTACTTACAAGACAGTCAAATGGAACACATGGTTGGTGAGTGGGGGGGGGGAATCTCTTGGTCAAAGCAGAGACAGCCTGTTCCAAAACTGATATTCTTAGATCATGCATGTTCTCAGATGGCCATGTGGCATCTCATAAACAGAATCTTTAGGCTCTAAATGTAATGTGGGAGTGTTAGTTTGAATGTGACAGTTAAATGTAAGGCACCATAGACTCAGCTGTTTTATTACAAGTGAACTTGCAACTTCATCCCCTAGCAGGCAGATCCATGCTCCAGGGGGCCATGTCACTGGGGTTGGATATTAGAGTTCAGCCCTAATGTGTGTTTGGGGGCACACCTGAAATCCATCCCAAATGTGTCTGGAGAGCATGTCAAAGTTGTGAGTTCTGCAATCCCTTTAGTTTTAAGTATTCAGAAATTATAATGATGGATGGGAGACCTCCTAAAAGTTGAAAATAATCTTAATTCAAGCAAACAATAATGTGATAAACTAAGATTGTTCCATTTGATAAATAATCATTCTCTCAGAATGGATTTTGATGCTACATCCTTACTTAAAACATTGGTTTGGTAATGATTAATGCTTTCAAACTGAGAGGATCAAGGGGACAAACCTAAGAGCATGTCTTTGAGTTTCTAGACTGTGTGATCTTAGGAGGGAAGACCCTCCTCATATAATTCCATGGCCTGGGTACCTGGACTGACTGAATATAAGGGATCAGGCTAGCTGAGTCCCAGCATAAATTTCTCTGTATTCCAAATTGTGAATTCAATGTGACTTTCCTGCCATGATGGACTGTGCCCTCACACTGTTACTAAAATTAGCTCTTTACTTCTTTAAGTTGTTTTTGTCAACTATTCTTTCAAAAGAATGATGATAATAAATAATACTGAAAACTGGTACCACAAAGTGAATCTGTTGCAATGAACCTGATCATGTGGTTCATAAATCCTTGGAACTAATTCTCAAGAAGAATATAGAAAATTTTGGATTTTTGGCTAGAAACCTCCCAGAATTCTGTATGCAGAGCTTAATGGGCCATGGGCCATTTGGGTAAGTGATTGAAAGCTCAGAAATCTGAGAGTAGCATGTATAGCGTTGTAGTCAGTTTCACATTGCTTTGATGAACATCCAAATCAGGTACAGTTGAGGAGAGGAAGGAGTTTATTTCAAGCTTACAGATTTCGGGTGGGAGATGAGTTCTATCGGTAGCAGAAAAGCTGCTTCCATACATCCAAGCAGAGAAAACAAACCACCTGTGAAAACCAAAAGAAACAAGCACAAATAGATACCAAGCAGCAATCACAAAACATGCAACAACAGAACACCAATAGGGACACCGCCAGAACTCAGACTTCCCTACATACATTTTTGACTAGAATTTGGATCAGCCTCCAGCACACCTTAGGGCTAGATCTGATCCCAGTGACAAATCCTCCTACCAGGTAGCTGGAGACAAGCTTTAAGAAAACACCTATGGGAACATATATTCAAACTACCACAGATGCTGAAAGTCGGATTCATGAAGTTTCAGAGGGGAACAAGTTATCTAGTGAGACAGAGACCATTCATTTTATATGCTGAAAAAGAACCTGGCTACATCCTTCCCATGCTAGAGAACTTGAGTGAGACTGAATGAACTAATTTGTTTCACAGAAGAAATCTCAAGACAAAATAGAATTCAGGCTATGTCATGTCCAGTGTGGTAGTAGAACCTGACAGTTTTGCCCATGTAGTACTAGTTTTGCAGGCATGATAGGCAGAAGATTGAGATGAACATGGAGTTTTGTTCCAAAGTTTCAGAATGCTACTAAGGCCAAACAATGTATAGCATGTTCAGAGTCCCTAAAAGACTCTGAGGGGATATTTTGTGATCCTGTGAAAGTGAAGCTTAAGTTATCACAGAGAACCCAGGATAATGGAGTTGTGAGGACTATGGGATATCTGCCAAGGGACATTTCTTATATACAGTGGAGCTGGCCCAAGAGAATAGATAGGAGTGCTTCAAGCAGCAGAGCTGGAGAGCTGGGGCTACAATGCTCTTCAAGTCTAGATGCTTCTAACACTACCCTTAAATGCTGGACATGGAGCTAAAGGATTTGTTGTTTGCATGGCTGGTTTCCAGTCTTGCTTCTTTGGTCCAATCATTCTTTGCTAGGCTTCCATTCCACCCTTTGGGAATAGGAATATTTATTCTGTGTCATTGTATATTGGAAGGATCTAACTTGTTTACTGAATTTATGGGAGCTCTCAGTTAAGGAATTGATTTGATCTGAAGAGACTGAAATTTGGAGAGATTGGAGACATTTGAAGGTAGACCAAATGCATTTTATATTATGAAATGGCCATGAACCTTTGGTATCAAGGAGTAGAAGGTTATGGCTTAAAAGTAATATGTTTGGATGCCAAGTTGATAAAGAGTGAACTTATAATGATCACTAAGTCCAATGAGACTAGCTGTTTTGTGCTCCTGATGCTATACCTTAGCTGGAATATTTGGTATTTACCCTAAAACTGTGAGTCATAGTAATAACTTCCTTCCTTTAGTTGCTTTTGTCAGGTTTTTATAAATAATATGGGTTAATTTTCCCCAGGTTGCTAACATGAAACCACTTATTAATTGTAAATTTATATCACGACATGTTCCACATTATTAACCTGAGATTTAGTCTAAATTCACGCTTTTCTTATCAAAATGGTCAGAGATATATCTATTTAGAAAATTAATGTACCTTTACAATCCAAGAAACTAGGTTCTGTAAGAATAATAATTTTCTATTTCAGAATTGAAAATGTTAATATTTAAATACACATTTTTGCAAACTAAAATAAATACAACTTCAAACCTCATATCTTGTTATTATTACTCCATATTTTCATTAAATCATAATGAAAGGTTATCTGGCTTTAGACAGGAATTCATTTTCTTGTGAGAGCAGGTTGGTATCTTTCTGAATTATTCTCTACGCTTGTTGAATTTGTGATGTAGTTTTCCAAAAATGTTCAAGAGTAGCATATAAGTATCAGAGTAAACAAACTTATTTTACTAATCTTCAAATTCCTAAATTAGAATCATTCATATAAATGCCAAAAAATTTAAACTCTCAGTTTTCCAGGTTATTTGGTATTATTTACAGAAATAATCTCAATATTTAAATATGGTATAAGAAGCCCCAGATGTCTAAAGGATAATGCATTGACCAACTAAGCCTCATTTATTTGTTGTCCATTAACATGTTTGAAATCATGTAAACAAGGCTTATATTGTCAAGAAAATATATTTAGTTATTAGTGCCTGTTGAGAATTCTTTCAAAGAAAAATAATGAATGTAGCCACTATATAAGCTTTCAAATATTTATTATTATTTTAATATAATTATTAATTATGGCATATATTACTTTATTTTTTAAATGTTTTATTAGTTATGTACAGAGTGAGTATACAGTCATGTTGGTGCTATCACTGGCTTCCTCCCTGTCCTCCTCACTCCACAGAAACTCTCCTCATTGGGGAATATGGGTCATGCATTGTGGGGTTAGCCATCAGTTATGGGTAAGAGGCAGTGTCTCTGTGCATAATGACCCAACATGTGGCTCTAACAATCTTTCTGCCCCCTATTCTGCAAACTTCCCTTAGCCATGTTGGGTTACTTTTAGGCCTACTTCAGTGATCAGGTGTTGAGAGCCTCTGGTCTCTGGATATCTGGTTTGGTAGGAGTTTAGTGTTCTCTGTGTCTATCTCCTTCACCCTTGTGCTGACACCAGGTTTACCAAGAAAACAGCACTCTTGTTTTCACCTGGAGCCCTGTTGAGGTGTGATAGGCTGATTCTCTAGTCAGGATCTGCATCCATCTGAAACATAGAAGCAACTTCTCCAACAGAGAGTGAAATCAGCACCAGATAGATGGGATAATAATTATTATTTTGGAGAAAATTTAATAGGTGTAGGCCCTCTTGTAGCCCACAATTGGTGGAAGCTTGATAGTGGAAAGTGGGCTTGGTTTTTGGATATGGTTCTGAGTTGTTTCCCAGCATCAGCTATGGATTCAGTTCTACTGAGCCACTGAGTAGATAGATTAGCTAAATCAAGAGCAGTTGGTTACCCATCATGGCTGTGTTTCACTATTGAATTTGTGTGAGCATCACGTCAGGTTGTTTGCTACTGAGTAGCTTAGACCATGAGTTTCTTGGACAGATGTTGGTTATTTTCCCCCAGTCACTCATGTTGGACCTTCTGGTACTAGATGAGCTAACTGGCTGAGGACTGACTCGCTTCCAGATTCCAGCCAGGTCACTCCATGTTCCATACCAAAGGCATATGGTGTCTTCAGCAGTAGGGGCTTACTACTAACATTTGGTGTGTCATCAAGTACTCTGACAGAAATATATCTACTGTTGGGAAACCTTGTAGTTATCTCTGATCAACAGCTCATTGTACATGTTAACCACATGCTGGTACTGGGAGTTACAGACCAGCACCAAGGAAAAGAAGGAAGAAAATGATAGGTAATATAAAGGAGATAGAACAAAGAGAAAGAAGAGGGAGAAAGAGATAAACAGGAGATTAAGGTTAGTCTTCATCTTACCCTCACCAAGGCCTTGTGATTCACATGTTCCTTCTAAGGACTTGACGAAGGTTCAACCATTTAGTTTGTCTTTTAGGATGTAGGATTTTATGGTACCATTGCCATTTGGGTTCAGTTTTATGTCCCCCATTGCAACCCTTACCCTCCTGTCCAAACCTCTCTATTGTCTGGTCCTCAAGATGCTTATTAGGTATGTCACCCTCTTGGGATGATTCAGGTTAGGAGCCACATATCAGTGAAACGAGGCAGCATTTATCTTCCTATGACTAGGTGAGTGCCCTGAGAATGATCTGTATCAGGTTCAACCATTTTTCTTCAAATTTAATTGTGTAATTTTTATTTACTGCTGTGTAGAATTTCATTGTGTAGGTATACCAAATCTTGCTTAGATATCCATCTAATGATGGACATCTGGGTTGATTCCAGCTCTTAGCTATTATGAATTGGGCAAGTATAAATATGTTTAAGCAAATCTGTCTGAGCTGACAATTGGGACTTTTAGGTTAAATGCCCAGTAAGGGAACAATTAGGTCTGTGGGTAACTCTGTAGTCAATCATTTTAGGAGTATCCATATTGCTTTCCATAGTGGTTCTACCATCTTACATAGTGAATGAGGGTAGAAACAGCCATATTGAAAGTTTACAAAGAATGGATCATAGGAGCACATAATGAGTTGGTAGTATTCAAACAATATATCTGTACTATATATCTAATAGATTTTTAACATATAAAGCCTTAATTTTTCTTCCTGTTTAAATATTCATATACATATACATGTATATATATGTGTATATATATATGTATGTGTGTATATATATATATATATGATATATTACATAATTATTTTTATTTTATGTCTACATATAAAATTTTAATCTTTAGAATGTGATAAAGGTTAGCTGAGTAAAGTATTATTAGTGAATCATATTTTTATTAATTTATCATGTTTGAAGACAGTTTGTGTTGTAAGATGACTGATTTAGGGATGGATTCTTCTTTTATCTCTTCATTATCAACAAGGTGCTAAGATAATACTAGATAGCAGAAAGGCAAGGACTAGCTTTGTTTTAACTTATAACCTCTGTAATGTCTAAACGTTATTTTCAAAAACCATTAACATTCCCTAAACAGCTGTTGAAAGAATTAATAAAGAGGTCACTTAAAATTGTAAAAATTAGATATGCAGATAATGATGTTGTCTTGCTTTATAAAGTTTACTCTGATATTTGTAATGCTTATAATAACTTATAGTAGTATGAAAATGGAGTTTTCAGGAAGGAGAAAGATTGTGACATGACATTTAAAGGATAAGTAGCAATTTGATATGTGGCTATGGTAATAGGTGATTGTGTGGCCCAAAGAAACAGCTTCAGAAAAGACTACAGTATCCACATCTAAAGACTGAAATGTAGACTAGACATGGTCTCTATATAAATGAAATATACTTGGAAAGATTTGTGCATGTTCCTAAATGTGCACTGAGAAACACAATCTTTATTTTGGGATCTGCAGGAGAATTTTGAGAATAAGCATTCTTCAAGAAGACAAAATTAAGCTGTAATGTGTAAGGGTAGATTGTTACAATGAAAGATAAAAAGATGGAAATCCACTATGAGATGACTGCAATTGTCCACATGGAAAGAAATTAATAATAGTCTGAGTGGTAGTGGTAGTGTTCCTATATTTGAGGCTGACCTTATTTCTCGAAAATGATTCAAGCTGTTAGTGAGAGATTTTCATAATTCTCAAGTCTGAAGCAATTACTATTACTCTAAAATGGTAGTTATCCTAAAATGTTCAGAAAAGTGGAATGCAGTTGTAAATCTGAACTTCTGTTGTCTCTACTGGATATAATTTTAAGCTTTTAATGGGACTTTATTAAATTTTTAATCAAAATGTTATAAAGTATATTACATTGGTATCTATAGTACAGGAGATTAGTAAAATGTGAATCAGAAGCTTACAGCAACATATCGAAGTCACAAGCCATTTAGTGAAGGCGTAGCAGTGCATTATTAAATTCAAATACTAGTGATATACATAGGTAAATAATTTCCAGAATGACAACAGTAGACACAAAAAGCTCAGACTATTTTTTCTTAAACTTTCAGAAGGCTAGAAACACCCCAGGTTTTATCACTCATATCTACAAATCTGCACTTGAGAAGCTGAGGCAATAAGATCTTCAGTTAAAATCCAGTCTGTGCTACATAGAGAAACCATATCTCTAAAACATTCAAAGAAAAGCTGAAATGTTCATGCTGTGGGGAGTGAAGGCAATTCTTTATTTTTTTGGTATCAGCATCATATCTTAAATATTGAAATTTGAAGTCTCAGAGGACGATAAGGTATTGATTTTTATGAAATATTCATTTTTTGTTTATGTGTGTGTGTGTGTACTTTGTTTGTGTATGTGCATATATGTCAGTGCAAGTTCTCATGTGCACCAGTGAGTGTGTGGGAGTATAAGGAACACTTTTATGTCAGTTCTCAACTTTCCACCTCCCATTTTATTGCTGTCAGCATCCATATGCTGGGACTACAAAAGCATTCCGTGACTTCTGGGGTATGAGAGTCAAACTCAGATACTCAGGCTTGAATCATGAGTGTGTAATCCACTAAGCTATCTCCCCATGCTAAACATGATTTCAAAAAATAATAAAAACTTAAAAATAAAATTCAAAAAATTATGTTTGGCTTCCCAAATATCATTCCCAAGATAAACTTGTTCTCAAATAATAATTAGTACTGTTTTTACATACAATCTTTGTCTTAAAAATGCAGTGGTTTAATTTCATTTTGTTTTAAATTTAAACCCCATATACTTGCATAAATTTTGTTCTGTGCAGCAGGTTCTACAGAGTACAACCAATATTCCATCCACTGGAAAAGACAATCCTGCTCAAAATATTATCAGTAAAAATTGTGTTTTATGTGTGTTTGCCTCCTTTCTCTTTCTTTCACCTCTGGATACATATGTCCTTAGGCTTACAATTAGTTCTCTAACTTTAAAGTGTGCAAATCCCTCCAGAAATATTTCATGAGACTATATATTCCCAGCCCTGAATTTACTAAACATACTACTAAACATTCCATGGAGATAAAGAGGTCAGAACTACATGTAAGCGCCACTAGCTAGTTCTATGGCTTGGATTCCATGGCTCATGTTTTAATTGACTAACCTTCAGCTCTCACTTTACTATCTGTGCTTAGTTTGATTTTTGTTACTGTGACAAAGATCTGAGATAAAGAATTTAAAACGAAGAAAGAATGACTCTGGCTTACCGCTGCAGAACTTTCAGACCAACATCAGCTGATTTCATTGCGTCAGCCTGAGACAAGTGAAAATATAGTAGTATAGTATATAGTATAGTATAGAAGTATATAGTATAGCAGCAGGAACATGTGGCAGAAGCTGCTCACCTCATGGTGGCCAAGAAACATAGACACAGTAAGGGGCCAGAAACAAGCAACATTTCCAGGATACATCCCTAGTGTCTTAATTTCCCCAAGAAGTCCCTATCTCCCTCCCAATAATGCCATCACATTAGGAATCCATCAACAGATTAAGCTATGTATTTGATCAGAGCCATCAGGATGAAATTACATCTCAATGACTGGATCCATTAGCTGGGGATTATGACTTGAACACCTGAGCATTGAGGGGGATATTTCATGTTCATGCCATAACATTTGTTTTGAGTATTATGTTGCTTTATTTAAGTATCTTCTATTAGTTACCAAATGTAACTAATAAATAAACTCCTGCAATGTGGATGGATAGGAAATAACTGCTGAGAGTCTCTGAAAAACAGCATATGTCCTATGAGACTCTGACCAGTAGTAGCATCGTCTTATATTGAAAGCTGCTACTTTGGGCTAGCAATGCTATGATGTATTAGAGCTAATTAAGTGATCTAATTTATAGTATGTGCTGAGATAGTTCCAAAGAAATATTGCTTCCAAGGGTACTATATTTTACACCTTTAATTACACTTGAGTTCCAATCCAATTCAAAACCATGTCTACAAAGGTTGGCATTTAGTCAGCTAATCATTTGAATGCTTCTTTGTTCCTAAGGGGGAAAAATGAAAGACTAATTTCTCTAAATAGTAATTGCAGGTGCAGGTTTTGTTTTCAGTATTATCAAAAGAAGTGTCTCATTGAAGAAGAAATTAAAGAAGAGGGTTAAATGCATGACCTGCCAAGAATATTTGAATCTCCCTTATTTTTCCATCCTTTTTGAAAGTCCATCTTTCTTATGAGGTGGGGCTAAATGATGGGATGGGTTCTTAGTAACCTGGGAACTAGACTTAACAAAGAAAAAAATTGTCCAAACACAAATACTAGTCCATGCTCAGTATTTTTGATTATATTAGGAAACAAGTGAGAATCTACACAGGCAAGGAATAAATAAAACAAGCAGTAAATAAAATAATCCATGATTTACTCATCCACTAGAGACAATCAGTTTCCATCTGCAGGTCTTTGAGTTTCTTTAGAAAATAATTTTCATAGCTGAAATTTATGAGTAGATTTGATACATCTTTTGTTGTAATAAAGTATTTCCAAGCATGTAGCCTCACTGAGGGTTTCTAAGGAATTTGAGCATGACTGAGAAAAATTCTCTTAGTCTCTCTTCTCTCCAGTGTGGACATTCATGCAAACTTTGTCTTCAGTTTACTGCTACCTATCAGGAATACCTTGTTGGCAAGAATCGTTTTACATCCCCATACAATGTAGCTGATATATGATTTCATAAACTTATCAATCTTTTTGAAATTTTCTACTGAAAATTGAAAGCTCCAGGTCCCTTTCTATCTCATTTAGTAGCTAATGTCTCCTAGATTGCTTTATTATTCTTTTCATTTTTTTTTCTGAGATAGGGTCTCCCTCTAGCCCAGGCTGACCTGAAATTCATATGTAATCTCAGGGTGGCCTCAAACTCATGACAATCCTCCTACCTCTGCCTCCTGAGTGTTGGGATTAAAGGCGTGCATGTGCATGTGCCACCATGCCCGGCTTGCTCTATTTTTCTTTTCCTTGATTTTCTCAAGTTTCATCATGCTTTCCTGACTCTAAGTTCTCCAAAGCAGCCAAATTCTTGTGCTGGAGAAATAACGCAAATTTTATATATATGTATGTGTATATATATATATATATATATATATATATATATATATATACTTTGCAAGCATGAGGACCTGAATTCAATCCTCAGAAGCCACATAAAAATGTCATGTATTGTGGTAGATACTTAAAATCCCAGCCAACTGGGGAGGCAAAGACAGGAAGATCCCTGGTGCTTGTTGGCCTGCCAAGCTAGCCTAACTGCTGAGGTGTAGGTCAATAGTGGCATACAGATACATAAAACAAAATCTTATTAGTTGATAATTTGGTGAAGTAAACATAACAATGTCTGCTATGAGTAGAGCAGAGATTCACATCATTATTTTGCAAAGGAATGAGTAGTTAATGGTTTGGGCTATGTAGCTCATCTGATCTGTATTAGCTCTTAACTGATGCCATCCTACTCAAGCAGATGTCCTTAACCACTGAGCAATTTCTCTACTACAAAATCTATAGCCCAGACTGGCCTTGAACTCCTTATCCTCCTGCCCATGCCTGTCCCACAGTTTCCTACCAGAAAGCATCACTACAACTGACCATACACATACAAAAGGAACCATCCTTAAAATCTAAAATGGTAGGTGTGGTTTAGTCCAACGTAAGCACATTTATAGAGCCTTAAATCATCCTGAATTCCACATCATAAATATTCTTCTTAATGGCTATAAAATATGCAAACAATTATTGATGACACACAAGCTAGAAAAAGAATACCCCAAATTTGAATTATCAGGTCATATAGTTTGCTGATCCAGGTTGGGAGTATTCCAGATTTCAAAGACTTTTTCCCTAAAATCTTATTCAAATATTCCTACAATCTTGTGGTTAAGTTAATGCCTCCACTATTTTATGAATGAATAACATTAGATTCAGAAATAATTGTTGGCCTGTTCAGGAAGAAGAGCTGACAATTGATAGTTCTGGAAAATTACTTGACTTTATTACATATGCAATCTTGTACTCTAATACTTCTAAAACAATATACTAGGGCCACCTCTATGAGTGACAAAGTTCAAACCGCCGAACAATGCTCCTTTCAGGAAGCCATTTTAATGTTTTGTTAAGAATAGCTATTATCTTATTACACATATTTAAACTATACAGTATGGTAATTATATACATATATATGTACCTATGCATCATGATTAAATCATGGTTCTTAATATTTTTACCCCCTCAAAAATTTTGATTTATACAAATTGTGCATGTTTTTCAAAAACATTGTGATATTTAATTTATATTTACAGTTCCTTCTGACTATGTAATTGGAACTCATTTCCTTCAGTGCTGTCCTCTGGAAGGAAATCTGTCTAAAATAGCAGATCTCTAGATTATACCAGTACCACCTGGATAACTTGTTTCCAAAACAACAAGGAAAACAGCTGCTGGACATATTCCCAAAGTTTTAGATTCAGTGGAATTGGGGAAGGCCAGCACATTTACATTTTTATTTATTATTGAGATATAAATAACATACCCTAAAAGTCATTATTCAATCAATGTGCCTGCACATTTTAGTATCTTTAGAGAATTGTGAAATATTTGTCAATGACTACCTAATTCAAGAATATTTTCATCACCCTAAAAATGAACTCTATCCATTTAGTCACTTCAAACTCTCCCCTTCTCTTTAGCCCCTAGAAACATTAACTGTCTTTTTGCTTCTATGGATTTTTTTGTTTGGCACATGCTATATAAATTTAGTCTATAATATGTGGCTCTTGTGTCTAACTTTTTTATTTTATTTTCAGTGATCATTCATATTCATTCATAATGCAATATTATAATTCAATGCAATATTGAAAGAGCTAGTAAAGATGATCATAAAATATGACATCCAAGTAGCTGTAAAATGTAGGCTAGAATTTGATATCAACAATAGAAGTGAAATCTTAACCTTGGGTAGTTTGGAGATGCATATTAGATATGTAAGATACTGGTTGTTTCTGAGACATGTAGCATGCTGGATATTTTTCAGAACCTCTACAGTTAGATTAGATATATGTCTATTGTAAAATTCTATATAGAATGTGCCAAACAAATATTTGATCTTAAAATCAGATGCCTTTTATGAGAAATTGATTTTTGAGTTAGTATATGTTGTAGTTCCCTTCCCATTGCTGGGAAGAACCACCTTATGCAAAGCAGGTAATGGGAGGAAAGAGTTGGGTTAATTTTAGTTTGTAGTCAGGAGGGGACATTTCATCATGGCAGGGAATTATGGTAGAGCAGCGGCTGGACATCATTTATTGCAGAAGGCAGAAAGCAAGAAGAGATTGAGCTGAGCTCTGAAGAAGCCAACGTTGGGCTATAACATCCTAAATCCAGACCCTAGCAACAGTTTTCCTTCAGAAAAGTTCAACTTTCCAAATTTCCACCAGCTGAGGACCAAGTATTCAAAACATATAAGTTTCTAAGTGACATCTGATTTAAACTACTGCTGAGTAGAATTTGGCTCCTTTTAATAAAAACTTTATTGCATTTATCATTTTGGCTTTTCAAAAGGCTCCAAAAATTATATTACCCTTTACCACAGCATTATAATTCTACAATATTTGGGGTAAACTATTATTTCTGTTTTGCACAAGCTTTTAAGGTTTCCTAAGGAAATGGGACTTTCAAGTATGCTAGGCTTTATGGAATCTTAAGTAGGTAATCTTACTATTTAAGAAATATTTTAGGCTGGAGAGATTGTTCAGCTGTTAAAATGCTTTCCTACAAAGCCTAATCTGAGATTGATTCCCCAGTACCCACATAAAAACTGATACGCAAAGTGTCCCATGGATCTAGAGTTTGTTTGCAGTGGCTAGAGGTCCTGGTGTGACCATTCTCTTCCTCCACTATCTTTGGAAAATAAATAAAAATATTGGTAAAAGCAATATTTCTTAAAAGATGGCATCATTGGTCTGCAATACATGAATTAACTATTTTCTACTAAGAGAAAAATCCACTAGATCCTCTTTTATTCATTAAAGTATAAATATGTCCAAATTAAAGGGATTGAAAAGTAGTTAAAGAGAATCCCTAGTTGTTCTCAATTTATCTGGCTTGAATTAATTTATCTTCCATGGCACTAAGGTTATTCCTATCATGTCACATGACTCTGAAGTTTTCAACTTAAATTCATGCAACTACATAACACTAGAACTACTTTATTTTTAAAATTTAATTTTTTATTTATTTGCAGGAGAGACAAAGAGGTAGACAGAGAAAGAGAGAGAGAGAGACAGAGAGAGAGAGAGAGTACCTGGGCACATCAGGGTCTCCTGCCACTGCAAATGAACTCCAAATCCATGCACCCCTTTTTGCATCTTGATTTATGTGAGTACTGGGGAATTGAACCCAGGCCATCCAACTTTGCAAACAAGTACCATTAACCTCTGAACCATTTCTCTATCCCTAGACCTACTTTAAACAATATTGTAATCTCTTAGACTGTAAAGCCCTAGGGCCAAATTTACTAAATTTTGTAAGCTGTGCTTGACCACAGTTTATGCTAAAAAATTACATAAACAATAGTTGTGATAATGTGTACAATGAGAAGATCATAATTTAATTTTAGTCTGGGAGAGACAGTATTTGTCCATAATTAGATAGTTTAGTAAAAGTGCATGACTTTAAATCCATTCATTTCTGGATTTATTAATGTGGAACTAATTTATAACTAAAAAATAAATTACTAGTAATTGTCATACTATATAGTGTTGTTCTCAGAACTAAAGAACATAATACACAGAAACCATTCTAGAAAACACTAAAACAACTGAATCTGAAAGATATTTTGTTTATAGCATCCAACCTTTAATATAACATACTTGCCTAGAGTTTTCAAATATGGTTTATTGAGGTGGTAAAGTGGACTCTTTTAAACTTTATTCCCTTTAATATTAATTGCAATGGCTTGGTCATTTAATTTCTACTGAAATGTAAGGCTCGTCGTAGGATGAATTAGCTTTCTTTTTTGAGATTCGTATGTAGAAAATAATTGAATTCAGGAAGGCTTACTGCAAAGTCCTCTGACATTTGATTTTGAATTTGACATTTCAATTCAATTATTCTGAATTTAAAGTTTGTTAAGTATATGAATACATTTTGAGAATAAGACATCCCTGTACCTTTCCATATCTTTCATAACCTCTTGCACATAAGAACGAATTAAAAAATGAAATAATGATTTACCTTTATGTAAGCTAAAATAGAAGAGTTGGCACATTTAAACAACAAATGATAATAACAAATGACATTGATAAAAGTTTCATTGAGTTATCATTGTGGGTACCATTATAGTTCTAACTGGTGACTGATCACATAAAAATGTTCATAACTTTAGACACTTTACCTAATTATGCTAATATTTCAAGTGACATTTGTTTTAAATATATTTTCTTAACTCTTTAATATTCAATAAGCTTTGATTCATCACTGACAGGTCTCAGAACCTTTGCAAACATTACAAAATGGGGGTGAACAAACCAAAGTATGCTCTGAAGGGTACATGTTGGGAATGCTTTTTTACCTGTGTCTCCAGTTTCCATGATGGTTCAGAAAATAAAAAATGTTTTTAAAACTGCTTCTATCTTCAAGGCTGGAAAATTTGGCTTTATTCAAATGGTTCTGAAAGGAAAGAGAATGTGGATGAGTATTTAGGAGACATGTTTTGGAAACGAGCCTAAATGCTAGGGACAAATAAAATGAAGTATAATGGTTCTAAATTAGAATTCAAGAGGACATTTTGAGACCAGGCCTCTGGAGACCCTATTTGGCTTGTTCATTGTTGTATTCTCTCTGCATAGTTCTTGGAGCATAAATATTTATTGGCTGGGAAAAAAATGTTGTTAATCAGTTGTGCTTGTTATGTTTATATGTGTTGTGTTGTTTCCATGCTAAGGTGCTATGCAATCATACCAAACCTAATGAGAGGACTCAGGAAGGAGAGAACAAGTTGCTGGTTAATAATAATAATAATAATAATAATAATAATAATAATAATAGCAAAATAAATAGAATGAGGCATGTTTCTTACCATTGAATACTACAAAACAATGTTAAACACCCAATGCAACTTAGAGGTTATACTCTCACTTTTGTGAGATAATTAAATATAACAATAAAGCTGTTTGGAAAAATAAAGAAGTACTTACCAGAAGGTTCTATGGAAGTAAGTAGGGAAACAGAAACAGGAAAAACAAGAGGTGAAAAGGGAAACATTCATGAATATCTCTGATTTTCTATGTGAAAAAAAAAGTTGGACATTTCTTAAAACAAAATGTGATTTGTAATACAGCATATGATTGATTGTATCACAAATGTCACAAATATCTGACTGCTAAAAGACAAATGCATTCTAATGGGTCAAGAGTCACTTCTTAGTGACAACAGAATCTCCACTGTTATTTCTTCAGTAAATACAAAATTTTGTTTTATTTTTTTTTTTTAGCATGCAAGCTAGAAGGCAAAAATTCTGCCCCACACATTAGAAGAGTTTTCTCCAAGATTGCTTTAAATCTCCTCTCTCCCTTAATGAATATCTGTTCGCTTTGATGTTCACTGCTAGTGACAAAGAGATTTCACATGTGTTTGGCACATGCTGTTCAAGCCTGTGATATCGAGAAAGATAGTCTTCTTGAGTAAAAGGTAAAGAAGCAGCTTGAGGATTGATGAGAATCATGGGTACAGGTGGAATAAGATGGTAAAGAAAGAAATATGTGGATCCCACACATTTTAAGTATGAATGTGATAAAAAAGAAAGTTCTACATATATTTAAGGTATCTGACTTCTGAAAATGCTACAGATAGAAAATAAGAATTATAAGGTGTTGATTTAAAAATTCCAACCACATAAATTCTTTCAGAACACCTCATTCAAATATACATGCACATATGCATTTCTATGTGCGTGTATAGTTGATTGATATGCTAGACACATAGGCTAGGAAAACAAAGATAATTATTCTTAAATGACCACAAGATTTAATTATATATAGACGTTTCAATTTGTGTTCCTGGATATTTTAACTATTATTAAATACTTCCAGATTTATACCCATGGAAATCTCAACAATTTAGAACCTGAAAGCTTAGTTTTATTGCTGCTCAATCTTCCTTTGGAACACTTAGGTTTATTACTCTTTTACCTGATATGATTAAAAACAGCATTGCTGCTTTCAAACTCATATATATGTCTGTTAGCTTTATGTAATTCATGAAAAAATGGTTGCTTCTGACTCTGGAGACCAGCTATTTGTGTGTGTGTGTGTGTGTGTGTGTGTGTGTGTGTGTGTAAGTGCACGCATATGCACATGTGTTGCTTGTTTTTATGAGAAATATGTTTTTGCGCCTTGTTGTGGTCTGAATGTATCTGTCTGTATATTGCTTTACTGAAACATCCATGCAAATGTGGTAGTATTAAGAGGTGAATCCTTTAGTAGGTGATTAATTCATAAATGTACAGCACTCATAAATGGTAATATCAACCTTATAAACAAGGTTGAATGAAGTCCCTAGTCCATTTTTTTTTTCTTCTACCATGTGAGGACACAATAAGCTTGGGATTACTCTAACTGAAGATCACATTCAAACCTGAAAGTGTTACTAAAATAGCAAAGAGATCTTGGTTCCTGAGAAAATTCTGTTTAATTCTGACTGGCTGAAACACTAGGGACAATTCCAAGTTGTTTCCAATAGGCATCATGTAAAAGAGCAGTGACCCTCTAAGTGATGTCTGCTATGGACAGAGTAGAGGAATTTTGTTATGATTCCACTTTTCTTCTTCTATAAACTCTCTCAAACATGTGCAAAATAGCAGTCACATTTCTTTTAAAGTAATATCCTAAATGTGAAATCCCCCTGCTGTCCCCAAATCTGATGTAGCAGCTCACTTATCTCCTAGCATGTGGCAGCTTGTTTGGTGAATATCCATCTTTCCATGGCCTCAGCCATAAAGCACATTACTGGGAGATATTAGTAGAAACTGCATGCAAAAACATTGCTTTTGGGGTCCAAAGTGGAGCTTGAATACTTCTTGAAACTTGTTCTGAGTTCATATTTATATGCAACTCTGTGCATAAAGGAAACTTTGTGTTCATCTTGACTACTAGAGTAATTTGCTGCAAATAAACAAAAAAATGCTTAAGGTACCTAATTATTTCTTACCTTTCTTTGTTAAGGGACATTACTAATCAACTCTATATTCTCTTACCACCTTGAAGATTTTGCATTTCTATCCCTCTGTGAACATAGCTAAGGGCTCACTGATGCCTCCCAAAGTGAGCACAAATGACACAAAGCAGTACTCATGTTGGTTCAGTGGAAGTCCACTTATGGAGACATATAGTACAACTCCAAGCCCCTATCAAGAGATTGTATTTATATGTATATCTCATATATATATTAACTTCATAGTCTTTTTTGTTCATTTTTTATTTCTTTGAGAGTGACAGAGAGAGAAAGACAGACAGAGAGAGAGAGAGAGAGGGAGAGAGAGAAAGAGAGAGAGAGAGAATGGACACTCTAGGGCCTCCAGCCATTGCAAACAAACTCCATATGCATGCATTCCCTTGTGTATCTGGCTTACGTTGATCCTGGGGAATTGAGCCTGGAACCGGGATCCTTAGGGTTCACATGCAAGTGCCTAACCACTAAGCAATCTCTCCAGCCCCCATATTCTTTTTTATTAAGTAAAAACTTCGTGTTAGACTTAGAATGTTATTCTTTTTTTAAGTACTGGGGCAAAGTGAAATATGTTATCTCAAGTTCTACTTGAGACCAAATTCCCTTTTCCCTCATATAATGTACTCCCAGAATAGCCTTGATTCGTTAAAGAGAACATAATATACTTGTAATTATAAATCTATCAATATAAGATAATTGTAATTTTGGATATCATCCATTCATGGCACATGACTGGTAAGAAAAAACATGCTGACTTTGTAGTTATTTTTATGTACTAGTATATATGAGATTTTTTGACAGTTCTATAATTTTATTTTATATACCGAATTATCTTATGTCAACAACATGTATAAAACTATTCACATTTCCTGCTGTGACACCTGTATAAAGTCCAGGCCCCAGAGTTGTATATCAAAGTGGCAAACATCATAAAACAACACAGATCTGTTTTGACACTAATATGTATTTCATGCTTTTTTCATGGCCCCTTGGCCAAACATTCAAAAACAGTGTGTAACTCTGTAAATAATAGTCCAGAAGCAAAATCCAATGCTCTGTCTATTATTTTTGAAGAAAAAAATTACAACAGACAGCAAAGTACAATGCTTTTAAGCAGTTTTCATTTTATTTTATTTTATATCCTGTACAGTGTTACATTCTTGAAACTCACAGTGTAACTGAAAGTAAAGGAAGAGACTTCCTTAGAAGATTCTCTTGGTTTTGAAAAAATAAAAATAAAAGTAAAGAAAACTAGAAAAAAATGTTTTCATTTTCCCAGTAATTTCTAGACTTCTTTACAGCTTACATAATCCATGTACATATTCTTACGCTTTTGAACAATTATGTTAAGACTTACTAAGAGAGTTATTTATATATGCAGCACAATACATGAAAAATTATAATGAAAATAAAAGCTTGTATAAGAAACTAGGGTCTGCTGAACTTCTGTTACATGTCAGGATTTATGACAGACAACATAAACAATCTGATTTAAATTCCATAACAGCCAAATTAGTTAAGGACAAACATTCGATTTTGTAAGTACCAATTGAAAGGTCAAACTACTAAGCATTCATTCAACTTAGAAAAATGAGATGGTTTTCATTATGAAAGGAAACTAAGTTTGAATTCGTATCAGTCCATATATTGGCTAGATGTGCTCCTTATCAAAATACAAGGTCTGTTCTCAAACAAAATCTAACATTAATAGTGCAGTTGGCTAAATTTTCTTCCCTATTTTCTCATTTCATGAATTTTCAGTATTGAGAGCCTAAGAAATTTCAGTGCTTTGAATCAAATGGTACTTCGTCCATATTTGTGATGTTTTTAAACCACATTTAAGTCGTTTTAGAGTCATCTTGTGTTAACTTTTTTCTTGGAAATTGGGTGTTATTGTTAATGTTGTGACAGGTAACAAATATAAATGCATGTTATATCATAAGACTAGACAATTAGAAAAAGAGTATAAGATGAAGTACCTTTACACAAGCTGTAATTGCAGCCAGTAATTATACTGAAGTGTTTCATTTTCTCAGTCAGCTCATCAGTGACACCAGAAAATAAACAATTTGAACATGAAACCCTTGGTGGCAAACAACAGTAATTAATTGCATTTTCCAAAGGGGTAATAAAAGATTCCTGAAGTCTGTCTGGGGTAACCTCTTGAGTAACATACCCAATGATTTATACTGCAAGCATGAGTACGGGGTTCAGAACCAGACCTTATTGGACTTGAATATTTATGTATATCCAGTCTTATTTATGCTTGAAATCCATCTTGATTGTCAAGTACACTGGTCTCTCAGTTAAAAATGAAGACAGATTTATATTCCAGAAAACTTTTCATCACACAATGAGATAATCAGCATGGAAAGATTTTACCAGGTCAGAAATATGTAATGTAGGGCTGCTACTAATTCCCTCCAACTTGGAGTCTCCTCAAAAACATTTTAGAGATTTTTGGCAGGTAAAATAAAAATTAAAACATGGCCTGGAGAGATGGATTAGCAGTTAAGGCACTTGCTTACAAAGCCTAAGGACCCAGGTTTGATTCTCCAGGAACCACATAAGCCAGATGCACAAGGTGGCACATGTGTCTGAAATTCGTTTTCAGTGGTTAGAAGTCCTGGCACACCCATACTCTCTGTTGCTCTCTCTCTCTTTCTCTTTGTCTCCCTCCTTCCCTCCATCCCTCTCTCTGTCTCTAATAAATTAATAAAAATTAAAACTTTTATAAAAAATAAATGTGCATATAAATTTGTGTCCATATCTGATATAACCACTGCATTAGAATAATGAAATTAAAGGGGTTTCTGGGCAAACATATGTCCTAAGTTCAGATCCTCAGCACCCATGAAAAAAACCACTCACATGGAGTCACACACTTGTAATCTCTGCACTGGGTATGTGGAGACAGATAATTTCTGTGGCTCACTGGTCAGGTGGTCTAACTGATTTGATGAGCTCTAAGTTTAGCTAGAAACCCGGTCTCAAAGAAAAAAAAATGGAAGGGCTGGAGATATGACCTAGCAGTTAAGACACTTGCCTACAAAGCCAAAGGACCCATATAAAGCCAGATACACAAGGTGGCACATGCATCTGTTATTCACTTGCAGAAGACAGAGGTCCTTGAGTGAACATTCTTTCTATCATCTATCATCTCTCTCACTCTCCACTAAATAAATAAATATATGAGACTCACTTTATATTTTAAAAAAAGAAAAAATGGAGAGATATTGAAGAGGTGACCTAGCATTGACCTCTGGCCATCACACAGATTCACATACACACATGTGCACATACATGTTAACATACATACATGCATGTGCAGTACACATACATACACACATAACATAAAACATAAAGTTATAACTGATTATTAAGATCATGATTTTGTAAGAACACTTTTGTGTTTGGGCAGGTTTTTCAAGATTCAGCCAAGCTTACCAGATCTCAAATGATGGTAGCCTATATCTGCAAGTAACTTCCATGTTGGGTGTGGAAATTTTATGTGGCTTCATATGGTCTACCTGTTCTCCGTTCCTAGACTTATTCTATATTCAAGCAAGTTGATTTGGAGTTTACCAAATGATGATATGGCAGAGATTGTAAGCTCAGTAAGATAGAATAATTCCAAACCTTCAAATATCTTCCATGTATCTTTTATTTTTTCCATTAGTCAAGTGGCCAGACATCAGGGTTTGACCAAAAATGTGGGTTCTGAGAGACATGAAAAAATTGGAGGCTGTTACCACAATGGAACATATACACATAGATGAAAGTACAGGATAGTTTCTTCATCCTCAGCCCCAGTTTTAGCATTCTTTCATTGGGTCATTGGAGATGTTATAATTAATTAATTAATAGGAATATATGTATATGTAATATATATACATATATAATGCAAAAATATATATTATTTAATTTTTTTTTTCTTTTTGGTTTACTGAGGCAGTATCTCGCTCTAGCTCAGGCTGACTAGGAATTCATTATGCAGTCTTAAAGGCCTCAAACCCACAGCAATCCTCCTACCTCTGTCTCCTGAGTGCTGGGATTAAAGGCATGTTTCACCATGCCTGGAACACTTACTCACTTATTGGCTATATAATGTTTATATGATATTTTCTAAGGTTTACTAAGACTATTAACTTTCAGATTAAAGAAGTTCAGTAAATTCAAACCAGAATAAAAAGTCAAACCTATGAAAAATCAATTGCTATATTGTTTAGAAATCTCTCATCTGTCTGTCTGATAAAACAATATGAAGCAAAAGCACGATTTACCTCCATTTAAGATAGTGGTTACCTCTGAGAAGAATGGATTAAAGGCTGTAAATATGTTAGTAAATACTTTTTCTGGAGTAAGCCAATGGGTAAATGAGTATCTATAATTCTTTAATTTGTATTCTCATGAAAGAATTTAGTTTTATGGCAGACATGACAATAAGTAGAAAATTAACTGAAAAAATCATCCATTCTCTGATTATTAAAATGACATAATTTCTAATAACAACTCTGCTTGCAAACCACCTCTACTAGATAAAACCTTACAAAAGTAGTGGGCAATTTTGGCCCCTATGGCCTACTTTAATTCTTCTCCTGGTCCATTCCTCTGGCAAGTGATAGGTTAACAAACACATCTATCACCTTGCATCCAAACAACCACCAATGTGGATCCTAGGCCTATCCACAGAGTTGTATTTGAACCAGGTGGAACATAAGACACAGAGAAGCTTTGGCTTATTGAACCAAAGATGGTAACTTTCTTGAAAGACATAATGGCCACATAACAATGAAAAAGACTTTCAACATCCCAGACTTAAGTCTCTAGAGCCCATGCTTCTGTCACAAGGACACCTCTTGCCTTTTTTTTAAATCACATACACTGAGAGTTTGGGGTTGGGAGGCAGACAACCATTTTAGGTGTGTTGCCTCATTAGCAGTGTAGTCCAAGGTTACTTTGGGGGTTGCAGGTACATGGCCAGCACAGCCCAGGTTACATGGAGCTTTCCAAGGAGGCCAGAATAAGTTTAAGTTTAAAGAGCTCTGGCTCCTCTACTTGCCAGCACTGAGCACATTCAGAATTATTATTATGTTTCGTTTTGGCTTGGGCTGACCTGGTATTCACTCTGTAGTCTCAGGGTGGCCTTGAACTCCTGGCCATCCTCCTACCTCTGCCTCCTGAGTGCTTGGATTAAAGGTATGCTTCACTATGCTTTGCACACATTCGGAAATTTTATGATTTCAATGCACCATGACAGAGGCAGGGTGTATTCCAATATCTCTTGAGTCTTAGTCTCAAGCACAAGGTATAAACAAGGCATATATCCAGGAAGTAAGAGGTATAGAAAACTCCAGAGCCTTCAGATCCCACTGAAGTCCCTGCTAGAGAAATCTTCCTGCAGTTGCCTTTGCACTCCTAACCATGGTACACACAGCTTCCTGCTTCCAATGTTGTGGAAGCACGTAGGGTGACTCTCCTGAGAACCTGCACATGTTCTATGCATGGAATGTTATATGCATTGGAATACACTTCTTTCTTTTTTCACTTTCCAGTTCATTTCAACACGTGGAAGACTACTTCATATTACAATCTTTTGGACATTAGGGGACATTCAGACAGAAAGTCTTTCTGACATGTCTCTTGTAAGGTTCCATTTGCTCATGGCCACTGCATGTAGTTTGACCTCTCTGTTCCAAAATGATCCCTTGAGCATAAAAATCAAAACCGAGCCATCTCCCAGTGGTCATACTTTGGCAGGGCTTGGCCACTGGACTGTGCTTAGGCTAACACTGATAGAAGGTGTCAGTACATTTTAAGGAAGACACTTGCATATGAGGCAGACAAACCCTGATTAGAGTCCTAGCACTGTCACTTAATGACATTAACTAGTTCCTTTATTATAATTTGTTGATTAATACAAGGCAGATATTTTAATATAAGAGCAACTTGTTTATAGTATGTGGTGTTATTCTGGGGTGTATGTCCCCCATAGAATCACGTGTTTTATTAACACTTATAACTTGAGTCTCCAAACATGTAGCTGGAGAATGTGTCACTGGGGCCTGATCCCAAAGTTATGTTTGAGGGCAAATCTGAGTTCCCGCCCAAAGGTATGCAGAGAGCAATCTGAGCTATGGGGTACTGCTTGCTGCTTTTTTGACAAGGGTGTTTTATAACTGTTTGGTTGTTTTTGCTTGGAACTGGGAATTGCAGCCAGCTTCTTTCACTACTGATAGAACTTTCCATTAGATCTATAAGCTTGAAATAAATCCCTTCTTCCCATAAACTATGTCAGGTTTAGATGTTCATCCCAGCATCATGGAAGCTGTCTGGAACACATGTCATACAACGGACCTCTAGAATTTTTGAATTGTTCAGTTATCTGGTTATCTTTAGTGTCTCCTTCCCAATCAATTGCATGCCAATCTTGAGGTTTAAAATTGGTTTCGGTTAATATTTCACTTTCAAAGTACTGATCTAAGATATGCATTACTTTGGGAGAAAAAACATCTGTAAGGAATTATATTTCACATAACATATATTATGCAAAATTATTTGCATAAAACATTTCCATAAAAACTAAATATTCATGGAAACCTTTTATTTCCTCACAACCTACTAATCAAAGCAAAAAATCTGTACTGATACAGACCATACATTGCATCAGAGGTCAGACTAGATGAGATCATAATGGTTCAGTTTCCAAAGTATTGATAATGGCCCCTGAAGAGGCTAAGGCATTTTAAAGTCAGCCTGACATTATAATCAAATAATCAAAAGAGCCCTTAAATTGAATTCTACTTTGACCTAATTGTCTTTAAAAGCTATCTCTGATATTAATGCACTGATGTTCACATCTTTAATTTGGAATGGGGCCACTGACACAATAGAGTAGATGAGCTTCCATAACTTTCAAGTGCACACATTCTTTTTCCCATTGATCTGTGAATAATAGATCATTCTATTGGCTTCCTTGGAGCATTCAAATTTAGCATGCCTAATTCAAAAATTTCCAGTAAATGTAGTACCTTGACCTGAATAACATATAAATGAAAACTCATTACAAATCACAAAATCACAAGAGAGGGGCTGGAATGATGGCTAAGTGATAAAATGTGCTTATTTGCAAGCCTACCATCCAGAGTTCAATCCTGTAGCACCCACATGATGATGGATACAATGTGATAGAAGTGTCCTTAATACCCACACGCCTTGTTAATGGGAGGAAGAAACAGGAGAATCTAGAAGCTAGCAGACCAAAGAGACTGGTGCATATGTAGTAGCACAAATAACAAGAGAGACCCTTCTCAAGCAAGATGGATGGAGAGGACAAACTCCCTGAGGGAACCCTCGCATGTCAACACATGCAGTGTGGTGTGCATGTGCCTATACTCATACACTATATACATACATACGTACATGCATACATATATCATAAGAGAATTTTTTTTAAGTTTTGTTTATTTTTATTTATTTATTTGAGAAAGATAGAGAGAGAAAGAGAGAAAGAATGGACTCAACAGGACCTCCAGCCACTGCAAAAGAACCGCAGATGTATGCACTACCTTGTGCACCTGGTTTATATGGGTACCGGGGAATTGAGCCTCAAACTGGGGTCCTTAGGCTTCACAGGCAAGTGCTTAACCACTAAGCCATATCTCCACCCAATATTGTGCTTTTAATATTTGTTTTTGAAATGCATATTTTATTTCACCAAAATACATAGTCATACGTATTATTTTATACACCAGTGACCTAAGGTAGAGCATAGTAACATTTATTATAATGTTGAAAGAAATCTTTATGTGGTGCCAAATTCTTTTATGACAGAAAAATTTCTCTTATCTTTCCTGACTTTCAACACAAAAGGAAAAGAACATTTGGTCAGCATGGGCTGAGACAAAGAGCTATCAGTATACTTGAAAGTCCAATAATAGCCTTTTTTACATAGGGCAGGATAGAATTGGGGATGAATGTGTTAAGAAGACAAAAGGTAACAAATGATTTTAAAGGAAATATTAGATTGCATAAAACACTGATTGTATCACTCAAATAAGATACACACACACACACACACACACACACACACATATATATATGCATATGTGTGTGATAAATATACATATGTAATTTTGATCAATATGTCTTTGTGACTCATTTTGCTGGAAACCAAAGTAATTGGCTTAGAGTTTCCCAAGATTGAAGGACTGCCATTTTCTTTTTAATAACTGAAGTAAATGTTTCTCAGTGGATACAAGGTTATAAGTGGAAAAGCTTTGTTGATACATTTGTATTTCTTGCTTCAACAACTGAACTGGATGGAATTTCTACCATAAAAAAAGCACCAGATGTAAAATCTTTCTAAGGTGCATAATATCAGCATTAGCAGGGTAATTACTGCTTTGTGAACATTTATTAAGAAGCCATGTTTTAAAATATAAAAATATCCTAAATACTACCTGAATGCCACAAGATTTTCTGAAGTGTGTCCTAAATTTATTTCACTTCTTATGAGTCTAATCACAATCTATAGCAAAATAGTCTTTCTCCAAGTACAAGGTTGCTAAAAGTGTTCAATTTAAAGAAAACATTAGATGATGCTTCACAAAGTATTTTTACATACTTTATGTATTTACTTATTTAATTTTGTGTGTGTGTGAGAGAGAAAGAGAAAGATAGAAAGAGAGAGAGAGAAAGAGAGAGAGAGAGAGAATGAGCATGCTAGGGCTTCTAGCCACTGTAAATGAACTCCAGAAGCATGTAGCACCTTGTGCATCTGGCTTACATGGATACTGGGGAATAGAACAGGAGTCCTTAGGCTTTGCAGGAAAGCATCTAAATCACTGAGCCATCTCTCTAGCCCTTCACAAAATATTTATACTATATATTCAACCATACAGACAAATGAAAAGAAAAGTAGTTATTACAAATTGTGGCAAAGGCCATTCTTAGAGAAAAATTAAAGCTTAAATCTACATATATGGCCAGTATATGTTTATTGATTATTGAGCCATACTTCACTTTATAACCTAAGTTCTATTTTATGCATTAAATAGTATTTTAAACAAAATTATCTTTAATGTCTAAAATTTTTAAACAAAAATATCTTTAATGTCAAAAAATGTTAAAGATGTAAGGGTGACAAAATTTATGGTTTAGGTTGTATTTGGAGAGGCTACTTCTGACTATCTTCTTACAACTGCTATCTCTGCTGATGGTTAGAGACCTTTTACTTATTGTACATTTTTTGTTCATAGTTTATTGTGCTAGAATAGCATTATAGAAAACTGAATAAAGTATGATTCCTGTCCTCAGAAGTTAGGATGTATGTATGTAAGAACTGCCCTGGTGATAACTGAACTACTCAGAACAATCAAATGAGAGATTTTTCCTTTCAGGGGATGGGTGTGAGAGTAATGTCAGATGCCTCCCATAGGTGACAATAGAGCTTATGAAAGAAGATATATAAGGAGTTCTTAAGAACCACCCCACTTCCAGGTTTAACAAATCAGTAGGAAGACTTTTAGGAGTTGGCCTACTATACTCATGACTAAAATTTATTATAGTAAAAGATTGCCATACAAAATCAGCAAAGGAGGGCTGAAGAGATGGCTTAGCTGTTAAGGCATTTGCCTACAAAGGCAAAGGACCTCGTTCGATTCTCCAGGATCCATGTAAGCCAGATGCACAAGGTGGTACATGCTCTGGAGTTTATTTGCAGTAGCTGGAAGCCTTGGCATGCCCATTCTCTCTCTCTCTCTCTCTCTCTCTCTCTCTCTCTCTCTCTCTCTCTCCCTCTCTTAAATAAATAAATAAATAAATAAATAAATAAATAAATAAATAAAATATTTTTTTTTAAATCAGCAAAGGAAAAACCCAGGTGGCATGAATATAGGAAGAAAACAGACACAAGCTTCTGTAAGTCCTCCTCAGATGTAGTTACATAGGATACATGTAATTCCTGTAGCAAGGCATATTGATAACACACTGAAATCATTGCCCCCTAGAAGTTCATTAGAGACTCGGTGCTCACACAGTTTACTGGGGTCTGGTAACTTCAACTGTCACTGCCAATTACAGATCAAACCTGGGGATTCCCATGAGGAAAACAGGTATTCAGCATGAGCCACATTGTTTAGGAAGCTAAGACATTGCTATGAGGGAATGATGGGAGACTGCATGAAATCTAAGCTCCCAGATGCCAGCAGAATGCTAAACTTGCAGTCATCTCAGGGTTGTAGGTTCTTCTCTGCAGAAGTCTGTAGGCTCTCTACAGAAAGAACTGTTGAAGTAATGCTTTCGAGCTGTGGAAACATCAAAAGAGAAATCAGAGTTATAAAAATTGTTCAAAAATATTGTATTCAGTGAGATATTGAAACACAAATATTACTAGGACTATTTGAAATGTCAAATCCACATTCCTGACATCTGAGATAATTCCCATCATCCCTGAACAGGTATCATCTTACAAAAAGGATTAAAATTTGTCTTAATTCAAAATATCTCGCCTCAATCATCAGTTTTATTCATGTGAAGATGTGTTTCTGGTTTGGAATACCCAGATATTTGTCTTGGTTCCGTGGTTTATTTTCAGTGTCTCCACTTTCTGACCATAACACTTTTGAAGTTTAATAGTTCAAAGGTCCATGTTACAGTACAATGGAGTCTTTAATGTTGTCCTCAGGGAGAGTATGTACTTTCAGGGATGACATTTTAAAACATAGTACATTCATAAAAGTGCTCAACACAAAACATCATTTTTTGTCACTAGTATTTAGAGCATTAACTATAAATCATGAGACTATGTTCATTTTTCCTCTACCAGATTAAGGTATGTTTCAGTATCTATCAGATGCTATTCTTGTACAGTACAAGGCAGAACTGAACCTGAATTTCATTAGAAGATGAAAGCTTATGTTATAAATATTTTATTCTATGATGATATGCATTAGCTGCTCACTGATGAATTCATCCACTGCAAAATGCTGATAATTCTCTACTGCTAGCTTGAGGTCAAACTTTGTTTCTGTACTATGATGTTTTGTACTTATGCTGCACTCCATGCATTCTCCTACAGGTTAGGTGGAATATGGATGCCTTATTAATGCAGTTGGTGCAATAGACTCAAAAGAATGAGGCCTAGCCTCCATTTTAGATATTTAGCTGCTGAGGTATAGTACATGAATTAGCCTTAAGAGTATAAAGTAGATATTTTACAAAATATTACTCAAATAATATCTTTGCTTTGGGTTTGAAAATATACTGGAAAATAAATATATTTCACTTGTCTTTTAACTTTATACTACTCTTTGAATATTATAAATAAAGTTCACAAGTGAAGTGTCAGTATAAAAGTAGAATATTCTGGGACTGGAGAGATGGCTTAGCAGTGAAGTGTTTGCCTGTGAAGTCTAAAGACCCCAGTTCGAGACCCGATACTCCAGTATCAACGTAAGTCAGATGCACAAGGTAGCACATTGCATCTGGAGATTGTTTGTAGTGGCTGTAGGCCCTGATGTGTCTATTCTCTGTCTCTCCCCATCCTCTTTTTCTGTCTTTCACTCTCAAATAAAAATGAAGTCTTACATTTTCCTATTTTACTGATAATAAATTAAGAGTCTTTAAAAAGAAAATTTACATCTTGTATTACTTTTCTGTTGCTTCTGTAACACATTACCAAAAACATAGTGGTTGGGCTGGAGAGATTGCCTAGTGGTTAAGGCACTTGCCTACAAAGCCTGAGGACCCAGGTTTGATTCCTCAGGACCCACACAAGCTAGATGCTCAAGGCAGCACATGCGTCTGGCATTCATTTGCAGTGGCAGGAGGCTGTGGTGCCCCTATTCTGTCTGTCTCTCTATCTGCATTCTCTCTCTCTCAAATAAATAAAATATTTTAAAAAATATATAGTGGTTTATAACAATAAAAATATTATCTTACAGTTGTGAAGATTAGAAGACAAAATAATCTTTACAGGGCGAAAGTCTAACTGTGGGCAGAGCTGCAATGTTTTCTGGAACTTTAAGGGAGATTCTATCGCCTTGCTCTTTTCTGCATCTACAGGCTGCATATCTTCTTCTAATAAGAGACTTTTCTTTCTCCATCTACAAAGTCAGCAACATAGTGTCTGCCTGTCTCTTTTGCCAAGTATGAAAACATAGTCACAGTTTGTAGAAATTAAAAAAAAAAAGTAGAATTCTTTTGGAGGAAATCATTCTGCCTACCACAAATTCAAATGGTTGTTTTGTATATACATCAAATAAGTTCATTTTTAAAGAAAATTTACAGTTGTTAACAAAATTTTGATCATATATTTTAACTGATCTATTAAAGTACATATTTATTGATGGTCTAATGTATGACTAGTAGCATTGGAGATTCTAATAAACAGCAATTAGCAAGGCAATATTTTTCTCTGAGGGGCCAAGAAACACCAGTCTACAATATGGCCACAAGACACTAAGAGATAATTCTAGAAAGTCATCTTATTCTATTTTTTTTTCAGAAGAAATATCCCTATAGACACCATGATATCAGATTTTTGTTTTCATACCCTGTGAGATAATATACTTATGCAGTTCTAAGTTATCTCATGTAAAGCCATGGTGGATTGACTCATGCCATTAATCCCTAGCATTCAGACAGCTAAGGTAAGAAAATCACAGTAAGTTTGGGGCCACCTTGGGCTACAGAGTGAGTTCCAGTAAGTTCATGGGCAAGAGTAAGACCTTGTTTCAAAATAAAAATATTCAGTGTATGGTAATGTATTATTTCATGAGCCAAGACCTGTTTCAGATGAAGAAACAAGCTACACATATATTGGGGTAAGAAAGTATAGGCAGTGGCAACAGTCACTGGGGAACACTTTGAATTTGCCAATTGTGGCAATCTGGTTCGCATTGCTGGTAGAAATCACCCAACCAAGAGCAGCTTCTGGGAAAAAGAGGTTTATTTTGGCTCACAGGCTTGAGGGGAAGCTTCACGATGGCAGGGGAAAACGATGGCATGAGCAGAGGGTGGACATCACCCCCTGGCAAACATAAGATGGACCACAGCAACAGAAGGGTGTGCCAAACACTGGCATGGGGAAACTGGCTATGAAGCCCATAAGCCCGCCCCCAACAATACACTCCCTCCAGGAGGCATTAATTCCCAAATCCCAGCTGGGAACCTAGCATTCAGAACACCTATGTTTATGGGAGACACCTGAATCAAACTACCACATTCCGCCCCTGGCCCCTATAAACTGATATCCATACATGATGTAAAATACAATGTGTTCATCTAACTTTAAAAGTCCCCATAGTTTTTATCAATTCCAATGATGTTCATACATCCCCATAGTCCAAGATCTTTTAACTGAGCCATAATACCAAAAAAAAAAAAAAAAAAACCCTCAAAAACCCCATAATGGCACAGAATAAATATTCACACTGCAATAGATGGCATTGGGCATAGCAAAGAAAAATTTAACCAATACAAGATTTAAAACAATCAGGGCAAACATCAAACTCTGTAGCTTCAAGTACAGCAACTCTAACCAGCAACAAATCTTCAAGTCCGATAATTCTAACCAGCAACGAGTCTCTGGAATTCCAATTCCGCCCCTCCAGCTAGGCTACTCACAGTCCTGGGAAACTTCATCAGGACGGCAGCTCCTTGGCAGCCATCTCATGGTCCCGCGTCTCCACTGGGTCTCCACTGCAAACCACGGTTCATCCTCGTGGCCCCATGGGGTCTCTATGCAGGCAATAGCAAACCCGCTTCACACTGCCCATGGCCATTTCCAAAACACAAGACCATGTTGCAAACTCAATGACCCTCTTTCCAACATTTCTTATACTCCATGATACCAGGTAGGGTGCCAATTTGTTAATCCAGGGGGAAATAAAGCAGACTTTGAAGAACAGGGCACTCCTTGAGCACTCAGGCTCCTTCAAAAGAGTCGACATTCTTTCTGTTGCCCCAGCACAGGTAAGCTAGCCCAGTCTCAAAAGTTGTAATCTCTCAGTTGCAGCTGAACGGGCAGCAGTTCACCCAAAGATTTTGCTTTCTGTGCCATATTCCTCTGCTCACACCAGTACATTTCTACGCAAAGCAACCCTGCACAGCTTCTCAGGACACGGGCATAAGAGCAAGCTTCTCACACAAACTGCTATCCCAGTCCAGGCAAAAGCTCTTTCTCACCCTCATAAGCCAAACCTCACAGTCCATAGTTCTTACTGCCTTCAAGTCTTTCAGCTCTGACCAGGATAAACCATCAAGCTGTACTTACAGCACTGCAAGGCATCTCTTAGGCCAAGGTTTCAACTCCTTCCACATTCCTCTTGAAAATCTGCTCCAAAAGGCCGAAGCCACATAGTCAGGTGTCTAGCAGCAACCCCACTCCTCGGTACCACTTTACTGTTGCAGTCAGGTTCGCATTGCTGGTAGAAATCACCCAACCAAGAGCAGCTTCTGGGAAAAAGAGGTTTATTTTGGCTCACAGGCTTGAGGGGAAGCTTCACGATGGCAGGGGAAAACGATGGCATGAGCAGAGGGTGGACATCACCCCCTGGCAAACATAAGATGGACCACAGCAACAGAAGGGTGTGCCAAACACTGGCAAGGGGAAACTGGCTTTAATACCCATAAGCCCGCCCCCAACAATACACTCCCTCCAGGAGGCATTAATTCCCAAATCTCCATCAGCTGGGAACCTAGCATTCAGAACACCTATGTTTATGAGAGACACCTGAATCAAACTACCACACCAATCAATATCAGGGGAACAGTGGGATTCAAACTCAAAAATAAAGAATAAGATTGTGTGAAGATGGTTTTAGAACTATAGTACTGCCACACATAGTACAATAGGCCTTATGTATTTTGGTATGTAATTGAGATTTAATTTTATATATAAACTAGCATAACTATGACCTATTAAAATATGGAATACCTTGTGAAATGATTTATTTTCTATACATAATAGTTCTTAACTATTAGAAGAAAATAATGGTTATACAACTAAATATCATCATAAAATATGAAGTTTGCCCTCTATTTCATTCCAGAGTACTAAAATAATACATTTCTAAGAATTGTTGGTCTTTGCCTATACACAGCGTAGATTAGTTCCTTCACTTCCACCATGGAACTATTTATTTCTTTTATGTTTATTTAAGTTCTCATTACTGTAAACACATATCTTATTAGGAGCAACTTAAGGAAGGAAATGATTTTATCAGATTTACACTGTTATGGGATAGAGTCCATCATGGAAGGAAAGTTATGAAAACACAAGTGGGAAGCTAGATGATCACATTGCACCACAGTCTAGAAGCAGAGGGTGAGTAAGACAAGGGGTCAGGCTATTGTACCACAAAGCCTTCCCTAAGTTACCCATTCCTTCCATCAAAGTTCCATGTCCCGCTAGTCATGGTGGCACACGCCTTTAATCCCAGTACTTGGGAGGCAGAGGTAGAAGGACTGTCATGAATTCGAGGCCACCCTGAGACTCCATAGTGAATTCCAGGTCAGCCTGGGCTAGAGTGAGACCCTACCTCAAACAAACAAACAAACAAAAAAAAAAGTTCCATGTCCCAAATATTCTACAACCTTCCCAAAGATCATGAGGCACATGAGCCAATGGGGAACATTTCATATTAAAACCCCAATATTCCATCTCTGGCTCCATAGGCATATAATCCATTTGGTCCATATTCAAAAGTCCCCATAATTTTTCCTAGTTCCAAAACTGTATAAAGTCCAAAGTCTTCACTCTTGAGACTCAAGGCAACCTGTTAACTGTGAGTCCTTAAAAGAAAAACACAAGTTACATACTTCTAGATATGACTGCATAGAATAAAGATTCCCATTCCAAAATGGAAGAATTGGAGCATAGCAAAGAAAGATTCAGAGTAAAGCTATAGTTCTAATATCTGGAACTCATGATGAAATTATCAGGCCTCCAAAAAGCTTGGTTAACACTGGCTCTCCACCTATGCCCTCTAAAGTACATACAACCTCTCTTGTGGGCCACATCTACTTCAAGGTGGGACTTTCTTTGGCAGTTGTCTCATGGTCCTGGCATCTCCAACATTCTGAGACAGCCACTGAACATTAGAGTTTACCTTAACAGCTTCTGCAATCAGTGTTTATCTGGAACTGTGTTGAAATACTCCATCACCCCCATACCTTGCATTTTTCAGGTCTCCAACACCATTACATGAACAATAAACCTAGTTATGCTGCCAGCATTAGATGAAGCCTGACCCTTGGATCAAACTCATAGTAGCTTCTGTATGCCTTGGCTTCTGAATCTGTGTATACACTGTTCCAAGCAAACTGTTTCTTTTTTAAATATATATTTCATTTATTTATTTGAGAGTGAGAAAGAGGGAGAGAGAGAGAGAGAGAGAGAGAGAGAGAGAGAGGGAGAGAATCAATAGGCATCCCAGGGCCTCCAGCCACTGCAAACAAACTCCAGATGTTTGCACCCCATTGTGCATCTGGATGCGTCCAGGGGAGTTGAATCTGTATCTTTTGGCCTTGCAGGCAAACAGCTTAACCACTAAACCATCTCTCCAGCCCCTAAACAATGTTTTAAGAAGGCAACTATTTCAGTATTCTCATTTCCGGCTTCCTCTTTTCAGTAGAAGGTGCATTCTTACTAGCAACAGCCTTCCATGATTTGGATCTTGCCCTTAGGACATCTTTACAGTCCCAGTGCAGAGTAGTAGACTTCTCTTTGATGGTGTTAACCACCTTAAGAATTACGCCTGCTGTGTTGATTATGGTTTCTAGAACTTTATAATTATTCCCATTTCTTTCGTTAACAAACCACATGTTTCATAGGCTTCTACTATGCATTTTGTTCTCTTTCTTTGTAGATCTTATTCTTACCAATTAAGCAGTGACCTTGTCATAGACTCAGTATTTTTCTGTCTTGAAATTTCCTCCAGAAAACATATTAGTCCATTACTTTTTAATTAATAGCATACTTAATATGGATACATCCTCTGTTGGTACCATCTCTTCCCTCCTCCCTGACCCCATTCCTCTGAGGGCACTCTTCAGTGAGGTTGCTGATATTCTTCATGGGATTACAATTAAATTGCCCTTTGCTGAAATTCTCAGAACACATATGGAATATAGCCAGTTGTTTTCTTTTTTTGGTTGTTTGTTTTGCCAGAATATAACATGAGCTGTCTCTACCCTAACTCCACATAGAGTCTTTGTTTACCCTAAAACATTATGAACTAGGGCTCCCAAAGTCCACATTTTTCTTGGTCTTCTCATCTTCCAAACTCCCACCAGAATGGCTTGATAAGCTATGCTTACAACATTCTAGCACAAACTTACAATTTCTTACACATTCCTCTCACAAACTAGTTTCAAAAAGACTAAGAACTATGTGGTCAAGTTTATACCAACAAATACCCTCTTTTCAGTGCCATTTTTCTGGATCAGTTTCTTTCCTGTTGATATGAAAAAAATACCTGAATAGAAAGCAAGTTAAGAAAGGAAAGAGTTTATTTTGGCCCACAGTTTTGAGGGCAAGTTTCATGACAGCAAAGATATAGGAGCAGGGGCAGAGGTAAGTAAAAATTGCCAAGTAAGAAGCAGAAGACGAAAAGGATAGGATGTGGGGACCTAACACCTTAAGTCCAGACCAAAGATAGACCCATTTTCTCCAACAAAGATGCACCTCCCAAAGGTTCTACAATTTTCCATAACAGCGACACCAGATGCCAATACATGAGCCTATGAGAGACATTTCACATTCAAACTAAAACATTGCATATGTAATTCCTTTGGCAATCATGTTTTTATGTTGCACTATTTGATATTATTAATATGCTCCCACAAGATAACCATGCCTGTCAGTGAAAAAGGAGAGTATGAATACAGAAAGAGAATACAGAAAAGCCCTAAATGACTTACTGATTCACAAAACATGCAAACTAACAATAAAATTAGTAAAGGTAAATTTCTGTTATCTAACTGGTCCCTTTTGGTTTTGATGCCAGAGGACCATAAACTTTTAGCAGAAGAAGGTAGATAAAATAAACTTAAAACGATGACTGGCTCATTAAAACTTGTATTTTGTGTGAGAATAACTGCTAAAACAGTTACAAATTAGAAAATTTTAATGAGGAGGTAATATGTTTCTAGCTGGTACCGAGAGTGTTACTACAGAAACAGAATTATAAATGGATTTTTCTAGTGATCTTGATATTTTCTGGAGCTGAATGTCCAACTTTAGTGCTGCTAAAGGTTTTACTGATAGTAAGGAGAACACTGATAATTCAAGTTGTGACCTATTTAAATTACTCTGTGAGATAGATGTATTTGATGAGCCTGATTCATGCCTTGTGAAAAGCAAGGGATTTAGTGTGTGTGTGTGTGTGTGTAAGCTTTTGAATATTTGTGGAAAAGTAAGGCAAATGATGATATGATGATGCTGGCTAGTTGCTTCTATGATCTCTGGATAAACTATTAACAGAAAAGCATAAACACAGAGAGGAAGAGTCCCAGGTTAAGATGTGCCTAAACTTTATGAATGTTTTAAGTGTGCCCTGGAGGATATTCTTCTCTCCAGCAGTCATAATGTTCAAGTTTTAGAAAATCAAATCCAAACCATAATTGTATAATTGATTGCCTTACAACACAAGTTCAAGTGGCAGCCACAAAAAGTATCAGCAGTTAAAGTAGGGGTTATAAATGGCAGAGATCCTTCAGGAATGAAGGTATGGGTCACCCCTCCAGGCAAAGAACCAAGACCTACTGAGGTTCTTGCTGAAGGTGGAGAAAATACAGAATGAATAGTAGAAGGTAGTTACAAATACCAGCTAAGACCACTAGACAAGTTACCAAAATGAGGAATGTAATTGTCATGAGTGTTTCTATACCTGTGCAACACTTGTTTTCTCAAGTTAAGAGTGTTGGTACATATGTACACTAATATTAGCATATCTTTGTCTTTGTTTTTCTTTTCTCTCTAATGTAATTAATATTGATTGATACAATATTAGTGATTAACTGTTGTTAAACTTATATTTAAATTATTGGATATTAGACACCAAGTATTCCTCAAAATCCTTGTCATGTGTTTGGAGGAAGGTTTAGTACATTTCCTGTTCTACGTAAGAGAGTAGTATGAGCCCAGTTAGAATAAGGACCTTGTTATTGTCTTTATTTGTAAATTAAGCATTACATAAGGAGATATGTTTTAATACCAAGTTGACAAGTAGTGGACTTGTAAAGGTTAAATTCTCTTGTCAATTTTAGCAGATTAAGGAATCCACAGACATTCTTCTTGGGTGGGTCTAAAAAGATGCTTCAGGAAGTATTAACTAATAGAGTAAGTCCTTCCTCCAGAGTATGTCATTCTCCCAGAATGGGCAGCCCTTAGGGTGGTGGGTTATATATAATGAACCTCTGATAAAACACAGCATCATTTTGCTTGGCTGCCTGTATTACTTGCTGGGGGGTGAGTGCCTTTAATCTGGCTGGCCCTACTATTCACGTGTTTGTGTATCTATTTTTCTTGGCAATCCTTTGTTGGCACTGGAACTGTGTTTCATAAGATATCCAATGTTTACTGAAGACCAGCAGCTCTCCAGGACTTCTCCAGGAATTCAGTATCAGATTGGTACTGCTGAAGCATCCTACCACATGGAATGATCAGCTACAGGGTTCTAGGATGCTCAAGGTTACAGAAAGCTATTGTTGGATTCCATTACCTAAACCAATGAATGTTCTCTATCATAGCAATTTATTCTATCAGTTCTGTTACTCTAAAGAATCCTAACTAATATAGTCCCTAGCTGGTAGCAATTGAGGAGGTAGAGCCTAGCTAGAGTAGCTATGTATTGGGGACAGAATTTGGGGTGTCATAGCCCCAGCTTCCCCATTACCAGTTCAATTCATATTTTGCTACTGTTTTCCGCATGCTGTGGCAAAGGTGATGTCCAACCTCTGGTAGTTCCAGACTTTCCCGTGCCATCATCAAGCTTCTCCTTGGGACTGTGAGACAAAATATGTCCTTTCTTCCCATCAGCTGCATTAGTCAGGTGTCTTGTCCCAGCAATGGGATGGTATTATAACATAGCTTAATGTCTCTTAATTAAAAAGTAAAGGTCAAATTCTCAGAAATGAATGACAACATTCTAGTGGCTTTGAAAACATGTAATTGGAAGAAATGTCATGAGAAAACAAGTGTTGTGCAGGTACATGATCCATGAGAGCTTCTTAGAAAATGTTTCATTTCATTTAGCTTTAGTTCCTCTCCCTAGTATGTTAATATGTTAAATATAAATATTTAACTTTATACATATGTCAATTAGGGTAAAAGTAATCATAATACATTTACTTGAAATGTGAATATATATACATTTAGGATGGAAGGACTCAAGGGGTTCCTGGACAGCACAGAAGAGAAGGGAGAGAAAGGCAATGGTTTAGATTGAATAGGTAGCCTATAGCCAAAACAAAACATGACAGAATTTGTATTATTTTACTCTTAGTACAAAGATAATTAATCATTAGGTAAACTGGATTTCTAAGACAAGTGTACTCAGTAAGACAAAATTATGGAATGGAGATTTTCTTTTCTCAGAATATTAACCATAAATTCTGCCCCAAATCCTTTACAGATTTCTGATACTCTTCCCAAAGTTTCCCACTTTTGAGAGGACAGCATCCCAATCTCTCTGTTTCTCAACAGGGGTCAGGTTGCAAGACTATATTCACTTCCCATATTTTTGGCATTATGGAAAAGCTGCCCACAACACTACAAGTTGTATATAGTACCTTGGGACTGATGTGTCTCTCCTGTACCCCTTTTTCTAATAGGAATGATTATACCTTCACAATAAAAAATATGAAAAAGTTACTGATATAGTATTCTATTTTCATTAGGTATTTCCACCTATATAGTCTTCTGTCAACAGGACATAGTATTAAATTTTATATTTTGGAGCACTTCTTATTCAGGAACTTATGGTCTCCTTCCATTCATTTTTTTTTTCTCAAAGACCCCAGGTGAGTATTCCAGTTTAGTTATGGACATGTGAATCTGACTGTCTCTTTTTAGTCATCCTTCCATTAGATGAATCATTAGATTGTTTAATAATAATCGCCATCAACTGCTCCTGCAATAACTCTTCTGTCCTAATTGCTTATCTTGTGAATAATAGTATTATTTTCCTTCATTAAATTCCTGGTAAACAGAACAAAGTAATAACAAGAAAAAATTCTTGGTTATAGATTATTGACTGCAAAAAATTAGTTAATTTCAATAAATACATAAACTGTATATTAGGCACTGGAGTTGTAATAATATATTCTTATTGCACAGTTATACTTTTAAAATATTTTAGAATAAACTGTTTTGATTCAAAGTTACACAAATAGTACTGTTCAAAAATTTTCCAAAGACCCCATGGCCACTTCTCAGATTTACAGCAAGGCAAACAGAAATGAATCTGTTTTCTTAAGGGAAGGCCAAGCTACAGATAAATGATAAATCATTAGCCAACTTGCAAGAAACTGATTTATAAAACAAATTTCTGATTCATTAAATTAAACAGGAGGTGAATCTGGTAAGAAAACTAACATCAATCATTTGAACAGAGCATTCCCTCTTTGTGAATACATATGTAAGAGACAAAATTGAAGATCAGAAGGACTTGTGTGTGTAATTAGTGAGGAGAGGAAGTGGTATGAAAGGAGACTTCCACCCAATTCAGGTTGTGCATTGTGATCTTGCAGTCAGAAAGTCTGGCAGCAAACAATGGAATGACATCACTCCTGGACAGTTTTTGCCCTTCAACTGAATTTTGTCTCTTCTCTTGCATCTTTGTTTTAGGACACTATAGCCTCGACCTTGTTACAAACACTTGGGATAGAGTTTACTTTGCATTCATGCAAGTATTTTCTACAGTACCCTCAGGCAATAAACTAGAGAATCCACTAAAAGATCCAAGAAGTACCTTAAACTCATCAACCATCCTTTTTATAAACTAGCCTTAATACTCTGTTTTTCAACAGATGAATAACCATGTCATTTTATGCTTACTATCTATTAGCTTTAATTTTCAAGAGGTGACAGCTTTCCCCCAGTCAATTTAGAAACTACTTACTGAGCTCTTCAAAGCAAGAAAACTCTCCAGAGAAAACAAAACTGGGCAAAACAATTCTCTACAGAAGCTTTGAGTCAAATCTGAGCAATAACAATTGAAAATAATTATGGCAGAGAATTAAGAAATAGTATAAAGGAGTGTGTTTGCAATCACACTACTCAGTTGGAGAATTGCATGACATTTCAGCTAGACTTTCTGCAGTAAATGAGCTTTTTTTTTTTTCAAGAGAGATGGGAAATAAGAGAATTATGATAAGAACTCTTAATATTACAAAATACTCACCTTTCCCTGCATACACATCTTATCTCTAATTGGAACTGATAGAGTTAGCTCTTACATGTCTTTTTACATTTCTAATTAGCACTTGTATTTGTACAGGTAGGCTAAGCATAGGCCTTTATTTATCAACCACCCATCAATTACTGATCAGTGTGTATCAATTTGTCAGTGATGGTATAAAAGGAAAGATAAAAAGTAGACATAAATAATTTAATTTCTGGACTTTTGATAATCTACTTATGCAATGGGCCACGAGATTATATGTCATTGTCAATCATGTTTTCCCTCAGAGGTGCTATCTTTTGTGATATTCTAATTAGTGAAAATTCATTACTAATGAACTAACAATTTATTTTAATCCAGTACAATATTGTTATCCAATTAAAAAGGACTAACATATTGTGATTTCATCTTTGATATGTAAGTAGTGGAAAGGAATTTCACTGTATTTAGCTTTTGTTTCTGAGGGTTTTGTTCTTCCACCCGAGTATCTCTTTTAACCTTCTTCCAGGTTTTAAAGATAGAAACTATGACTTTCTGGCTTTACATCAATTGCTCCTGAAACATTTTTATAGCTAGACACAACTGTCTTTGCATCCTTCCAATTGAAAGACTCTTCTCACCCTGTACAAACTTTTTTTTAACTTGTTGACAGCTGACAACAGAGAAAAAACAGGTATCATTATCAATGACTTTCTTATAAGCCTTTATTTATTTATTTATTTATTTATTATTTATTTATTTTTGTTTTTGTTTTTGTTTTTCAAGGTAGGGTCTTACTCTAGCTCTAGCTGACCTGGAATTTTCACTATGTAGTCTCAGAGTGGCCTCAAACTTGTAATCTTACCTCTGCCTCCCGAGTGCTGGAATTAAAGGTGTGTGCCCCAATACCCAGCTCTTACAGCCTGCATTTTATGCTGACATCCAAAAATACTTTCTTGTACCCAAGTGACTAAACCTGTCAGAATTAAAGCTATTGAGACAGTGGATTTCTAAGAAAAATTTAATAAAATAAAATAAAATAGATAAGAACATTGGTGAGGTAGTTGATACCAGCACAAGGAGGGAAGGCAATCAACACAAAGAAAAATCAACTCCTACCAAATCAGAGAGCAGAGACCCAGAGGCCCCCATCACCTCATCACTGAAGCAGACCAAAAATGAACCCAACATGGCTCAGAAAAATTTTGCGGAAGAAGGGGTGGAAAGAATGTCAGAGCCACATGTTGGGTCATGATATGCAGAGACCTTTATTCTACCCATAACTGTGGGCTAACTCCACAATGCATGACCCATATACCTCAACAAGGAGGGTCCAAGGGTAGGGGGCAGGTTACAGATGAGCCTAATAATGGTACCAAACTGACTGTATTTGCTGAATACAAAACTAATTAATAAAAATAACAATAAGTGGCCCATATAAAAACTGGCTTTAATTCATTATTGGCTCAGCTGAAAGAACATAAAAATAATGTCACACCTGGTCTTTAAAATTGGCAATCCATCTTTCATAATTACCTTTTGCATTATTGGCAGCAACATCAACACTTACCCAGGCAACATACATAGACTTTACATTGGCATCCATGATAGCTTAAAGATATTTCTCATCTCTGTTTTGGTTTCCACTCAAACCTCCCATGAGCTGCCTTCATTAATTGATCCCTTGACTGAAGGCTACCATTCTCTTTAGTTCAGCTATGTAATTAATGAATATTACTGAGTATAGATGAAGTGTCTATTGACAAAAACAGAATGCCAGAAGTATCTCTACCAAGTCATCGTCAAGGGCTAAGAAGAAAAATTGTATATCTTAATATGTGTTGCTTGTAGAAAATAATGCAACAAAAAATGTTCATACCAGTGAACCTACAGTATTTTAAACTTAACAGATAATTCAGATTAAAAATCAAATAAATCTCAAAACAATTAAAAAAGACAGGACTGTGGTTTGGTCTGACTTTGGAGTCAGATGACACAGTTGAAACATTAACTTCCCCTTGCAATAACTATGACTTCCAGCAAGTGATTCACTCCTTTACCCTTAGGTAAAATTTCTCTTCTCTCCAGTGGAAATATAAATAATATTTTACTGTAATAGTAGCAATGACTAAATTTTATGGTGTGTATATGATATTAGCACAATACCTAATGAGAGTAATAAAGCAATAAATAGCAACTAATCTTAAAAATGAGAAGTACTGGGGCTAAGGAAATGACTCCAAAGTTAAAGGCACTTTCTTGTAAAGCCTGCTGGTCCAGGTTCATTTCCCTAATACCCATATAAAACCAGATGCACAAAGTGGTGAATGTGTCACAAGTACATTTAAAGAAGCAAGAGATTCTGACACACCCACCCTCCTACCCCCTCACACACAGACAGATAATCTCTCCACTCTCTTGCAAATAAATAAATTTTAAAATATATTTAAAATAAGAAATACAAGTTCTCCATAGCATTTTTTTTTCTGAGTGATGGTTTGTTCTGTTTCTCTAAACACAAGACACTCATGCCTATGAATGAAATACAGTTTTGACTTTCAAAATTTCTTTATTGACAACATTCATACATTTAAACACAATTCACATAAGTCATAGTACATTCTCGCCAGCGTCCTTTGCCCCTCACCCCATTCCCCTACCACTGAACCCCTTGTTTACAAATAGTCACTTTTATATTTTGCCCTCCTCTATCCTCCATTAACAACATGTTGATGGGCCCAATAATATTCAGGTTTTTTTCAGATAATGACAGCCACAGTGAGGTCACAAACATAAATGTACATTTCACCTTTGCACCAATACAGAATGGGAAAGGAATTGATTAGTTAATTCTTATGTCTTTAAATCTATGGTATTTTTTAAAACTTTGGTCACTTGGATCACTCACTAAATGGGGATTCTAAAGTTATTACATTGTTATGCACGTGATTATCTCAAGTCTTTAAAGATTCCCCTTTGACCTATCCATCAAAATTGTGATGTAAATAAGTTACTCATGCCAAATGCTAGGAAGAAGATGTAAGGTTTTAAAATCCTCCTTTCCTGCAAGAGCACCAAATGTTAGAATTCCATAAGAGAAAGAAATAGGATATAAGCTTCATTGCTAAGGCAGTAATATCTTTTTTTTTTTTTTTTTTGGTGATTTCAAGACTTTTAAATACACGAACGTTAAGCTATAAAAATATTTCTACAAATGCCTTATTATTCATCTAGGCCTCCCTGTGAATTTCTCAGGGAAGACTAAAATATGAAGTACAGTGTCTGTGTTGACAAATGGTTGTTTCTATTAAACTGTCTCAGACAGTTTGGGGGTGTATCAGTTTACCACCATGAGTGAATAGTTTTCAGTCTTCTCTTAGTCTCAGACTTATGGGGAAATTTGATGAAAGTAATGCATCTTCTTTGAAAGGAAATTACATATGCATGAATGCATTTGAAAAGAACAATTTCCATGCATATTTTAGAAGTTTCACTTATTCTAGAAGTTGGGTCTTGGCACACTCAGGTTAGGAACACTGGCACTAGATTAGAAACTACTATGTTATGTTTGTAAGAAATATGTTAAAATATCATAAACTTGATTTTAGAAAACTCTGGTGAACATCCTGCAAGGTAATCAATTGGATCCTACCTCTTGGGTCTTGAGGTAGGTCCTTGAAATACATGCCTATCTAATAACTTTTCAATCATACTGAGTAATTCAGAGAAAGGAAGGGATAATGTGGAGTCCATAAGCTGCTCTTGGGATCTGGAATAAGATGTAAATAAACATCTTATTCCAGATCCCAAGATTTAGCCACCAAATGAGTTACATTCCTCATAGCACAATTTTTAGTTTTCAAACCTTTTCAAAATTCAGAATTGTCAGTAAGAATTGGGGCATTGTAGCTAAATTCAGGTATCCAGTAAATTGTATAAAACTGACATTTATCTCTATTTTTTTTTTCTGTGTGGCTAAAAGCTTCACTTGAAATTATTTTGCCTTAAATTTACATAACATGATTTCGCTGCTAAGAAAAGCAATGAGTTTAATACAATGAGTATATCTAGTTTTTTTAAATATTTTATTTATTTGAAAATAAAGGACACGCAGAGTGTGAGAGAGAGTAAATATGGATGCTGAAGGGTCTTTTGCTATTACATATTCCAGATGCATGCACCACTTATGTATCTGACTTTACATGGATACTGGGGGATCAAATCAGGACAAATGGGCTTTGCAAGCAAGTGACTTTAACTGTGGAATAATCTCTCTAGCTCCAAGAATGGCTAAATTTATACTAGCTAGAAGATTTCAAATGGCAGAGCTGAGATTTTTCAGTGGTCAAAAGTGTTTGCTTGCTGAGCCTACTGACCCAGATTCAATTCCCCAGTGCCCATGTAAAGCCAGGTGCAGAAAATGGCATGTACATATGGAATTCATTTGTAAGAAAGAGGCCTTGACATGTCAATTCTCTCTCTCTCTCTCTCTCTCTCTCTCTCTCTGTCTCTCTCTCTCCCTCTCTCTCTCTCTTTATCTCATTTCTGTCTCACTCACACTAATATATAAATAAAATGACTTTTAAAAATTCAAATGACAAAGGATTAAAACCTACTTAATTTCAAATGGCTTTGATTATTTTTATGGTTTACATTAACTGACACCATGACAGAACGTGGAATGACCTAGGAAAATTATCCTTTGCTTATGCCTAGGAGGGGTTATTTTGATTAAGTTAATTTAGTTAGAAATACCAACTTAACTGTGGCCAGCACCATTTCCCAGGCTGAGGTCCTGAACTACACAAAATGGACAGAGCTTCCTCACTTTGGACTAAATGTGGCCTGAATGTGGCCACCAGCCTCAAACTCTTGCTGCCATGTCTTCCCTGAAATGATTGACTGTAAGCTCAAAGTATAGGCTGAAATAAACAGTTCCTTCCCAAAGTTTCTTTGGTCAGTGCACTGCAACCTGAAAAACAACTAATAAAAGTGTTATCCATGTGCCAGTATCTTTACGTGCTAAGCTTGCAGTAGTTACTTCTCTTGTTACTGTGAAAAAAAAAAAAAACTCAAAAGAAGCAATTTCAATTTCAAGTAGTAAGGATTTGTTTCTGCTGATGTTTTATAAAACTAGTCTATAATGGTAGTGAAGCCTTGGTGGATGGGGCTCTATGACCACAGGAAATTCCAGCAGCTGCTTGTTATAAGAGCATCAACCAGGAAGCAGAGAGACTGGCTGGAAGGAGGGTTAGGCTATATTTCTCAAGACATGCCAGCCATTGACACCTTTCAGCTAGTCTCCTCGATCTAAAGGTTTCACAATGTCTCAAAGCAGTGCCAGTGGTAACTGCTCAAACACATGAGCCCATGAGGGAAACATTTCTCATACAAACTATAACACATTTCTACACCTGATTTACTACTATTTACTGGCATCTCAATCTGGAGATGCCATAAAGGTCACAGACTGAACTGCTACTTTCTCTATCAAGTTTTTGCTCTCTTTCTATGTTGTCACCAGCAATCATCCTGTCACCCAATTGCCTACCTACCACCTACATTTCAATTTCTTGTTAAAATGGTTTTCTACCCTAATATTTGCAGCATTTACAATGGAACTCACCAAAGATTGCTCAAAGCTTTCCTCACATAGTAATTCTGAAGGTGGTCTTTCCTTTTTACCTGTAATCAGAATGAGAAATGTATAGACACTGATACTATGATAACATGAATCATTTTATACAGCTTTGAACATAAAAATCTCCATATGAGAAAAATTTCTTCTATTGCTTTTTATGAAACATTTTAAGTTGAGATAAAATACTTGTGCTATGAAATACTTTATGAAAATATTTCTAGATGAACTATAGATATAACAAGCATAGTGAGCCCAATTGCCACAGGTTTTAAGCATGAGGCATTATTGATAAAATCTTTATGCTGAAATAAAGCAAATGCAAACATTGAAAAGATCTTCAAAATACATTAAGATGTCATTTAATATATTGTGAGATTAATGTTTAAACTAAAACACATTGATTTAAATCTAATTACATTTAGAATTTAATAAAAGGCAGTTCTTATAAATAAGCAGAGATGAGGGTATCAGCACATCAATGCTGGGGGCTGGGAAATGATATAGCATAGGAAATTCTGATTTTGTTGTTATTTTATGAACTAGACTTCTTCTAACAGTGGTAATTGCAAAGAGAAGTTTGAAGGTTTTAAATGTATAATTATATAATAATTAATTTTAATTGCCAGCTTTATTGGATTGAAAACTGTTTGGGTGATTAGAAAGGCACACTTCTGAGGTTATTTATGATGGTGTTTCCAGAGACAATTAGCTCATGAGGGCTTGGACCTAATAAATGGCTTAATCTTTTGATGGATTTATCAAACAAGAATATTTTGCAGGTGGTAAATTAGAAAATGGGTCCTAGTTGAGGAAAATACAAAAGAAGACTGGAGGTATGTCCTTGACTGTTATATTCTTTCATGGACCATTCTTGTGTCCCCTTTTCTCTAGTTCCTGGCTACCTTGATGTCAACTGCTCTGATTTCCCATACTTCCCTGATGGTTGTAGTTACCTCCTTTTTGCTGGGACAGAACATCTGACCAAAGGCATTTGATGGGAGGAATGTTTTATTTTAGATATAGTCTCATAGGGAAGTTTCAAGATGGCAAGGAAAACATGGCATGAGCAAAGGCTGGACATCACCTCCTTGCCATAGCAGGTGGCAGAAAACTGTAATAAGGTAAGCTGAGCTCTAGCATGGGGAAAGTTCTGCTATAGCACTCCCTAAGCCAACCCCCAGAAACTCAGCTCCTTCAGGAAGGCTCCACATCTCTAATTGCCACTAGCTATGGCTCAAGCATTCAAAACCCATGAGTTTATGGGGGACATCTGATTCAAGCCACCATAATGGCCAAGTTCAACTGACATCTCTAGAACTGTGAGCCAATATAGTTAAATGTGATTATTTCATTCAGGCATTTGAACACAATGAGAAAACTCAAATATGAATACCTCACAAAGTATTGTAAGCCTGCATTCTACATCAAAATAACTTCATAGTAGCTATTGCATAAAATCTGGGGAAATGGCTCAGTAGATAAGAGCACTTCCCTCACAAGCATGAAGGCCTGATATAGCCTGAGTTCATTTCTTACTTTAACACCCTCATAAAAAGCTGAGTGTGGATACATATGGCTATAACCCCAGTCCTCTGTGAGACAGATACTGGAGATTCTGGGTCTCACTGGCCAAGCCAGTCTCACCATAAACATCAGCTTTAAGTTGAGAGAGAGAGAGAGAGAGAGTGCCTGTATCAAAGAAACACATAAGTAAGCACTAAAAGAAGACACATGATGCTCTCCTCTGGCTTCAACATGTGTGTATGGAGTGTACACATCTGCATACATTTATGCATATACCATACCACATGTCCTACACAAACCCATGCCAAACAAAATTTAAACAAAACTATTAGGAAACTTAGTTAATATTATAGACATATAATCCTAGCCCTGGGAAGAGGCCAGCTTGGCCCACATAGTGTGTCCCAGGCCAAACAAAGCTACATAGACTCACAAAAAAAACTAAAAGGAGCTGGGCATGCTGGTGCATGCTTTTAATCCTAGCACTTGGGAGGCAGAGGTAGGAGGATTTCCATGAGTTTGAGGCCACCCTGAGACTACAGAGTGATTTCCAGGTCAGCCTGAGCTGGAGTGAGACCCTACCACAAGAAAGAAAAAAAAAAAAAAAAAGAAGCATAAAGCTACTAGAAATAGCCACATAGAAAACACGATCATGATGTTGTAACCTTATTTTTAAAATTGTATTACATAGTAGTATATATAAATAAAACATATGAATGATGATATGAAGGCAGGAATTACTTGCTACCAAGCAGAGGTACCTGGATTTTATCGCTTATGCCCAAAATAAATAAATTATAGTGAACATAAATAACTTAGCAGCATATGTTGTATGTTATACAAGTCACAGAAGGTTAAGGGATATAACTTGCCAGTCACTAAAACTCACTCCAGCATCTGTTTATTTTGCCTACCTTTAGAAAATTCTATTGAAAAATATTTATAACTTTTTGTCCTTCCACCCCTAAAAGAAAATGTCAAGGAAGGAGGAAGATAAGGAAAGGGCATAGAAAGATGAGAAAATAATGTGTTATAGTTTCAGATGAAAGTTTTTTTAAGTGAATTACTTAGTAATTAAAGTAGATCTAATGCTGTATTTTCTAGGCAATAATGGATGAGCTATAGAACATATTATTTTTAATTGTATCAACCATTACCTAAGTGAAGAAAACAATGACTTCATGATCAAATATAGAAGAGAAACAAAGAAAAGAAATATTTGGCAAGACTTTTTTTTTTATATAAACCCTTTATAAAAAAAAGATTTTTATCTGCTCTTTCTTCATTTTAGGAAGGGAATCTCCATGTTTGATACATACGTTTTATAACCCTGTGTTCCTTAAGTCCACCACAGATAAATTGAAATCACAAGTCTTGGTAGAGAACAGGGACCAATAGTTTAATTTACTCTCTATGTGATTCAAATATGCAGTCAATGTAGCAAACTTCCAGCACAACAAATGTGAAAGAGAAAAGCGTAAGATGGCTTTAGCAAATATTTTGAGAGTGGGGAGATCTATTACCCTCAGCAACCATCACTGAACTCACCCATCCTGATAAGAATGATAAGGCTAACACATCTAAAATAACAAAATTAACCTCACTCTTTGCCAGTGAAAGTGACAGGCCTAAATTATGTGATCTCAAAATTTAGCATTTGCTATAAAATTTTAGACTGACTAAAGCTGAAAATAAATGGTGAGAGAAAGTTTTCCTGGCTATTAAATTCAGTGTGTTATTTCTTCTCCTTTTCTAAACATATAATATTCTATCTTAGCCCACTAATAAACATACTTTCACTAGAACACAAATTAAACAATCCCCTTATTTGAAAAGATAGTAATATTGGAAGTCATATGTAAATCAGTATGAGAGTAGATCATATCTAAAGCTTTTATCTCTTTTTATCAGTGAATATATTCCATTTTCCTCTTATAGAAAGCATATAGTATTTTTTTACATGCTTGGTACTTATTGGGGAGGAAAGGCACCTCTCACTTATTCTAATTCTGAAAATGTGCTAGTTCCTTGATGTATGAAAAGGAAAGCTATAGTCAGTTATAAAAACGTGACAGATGATTTAGGTGGCTATATTTATTAAGCTGTAAGCAATAAACGCTGAGCTCGGCAGAACGTACTGTAGGCAAAAATGCAAGTGATTTACTAGCTATCTAAGCACATGAGATTTGTAATGCATGAACCCCTCAGGCCCATTACTTCTTTTCAGTAATAGGAAACAATATTTTGGTGAAAATGACACATTTAATTTCAACTTTGTGCTGTAAAACAAAAGTGCAGCCTAATTTTCTTTTTATCATGATTTCCTTCCTTTCATAAAGTGTCTTTGCATGTCATTGGAAATACAAATGGTTTCTTAAGAAGCAGGAACAATAGAACATGAAAGAATGCATGTCTATTGGTAGACATCTATTGTTGACTCTGTGTTTATACATGGTTCATGGGATCAACTTGAGAAAGTCGTGCTGTGACAGACTCATTGTCTTCTGATGGACACACCTTAGAACTGGTTCTAATAGCTTAGTGCACTTTAAAGCCAATGTATATCCAGCTGACTGGTTTGGTTACATATGGATACTAAAACAGTTGTGGAATTGTCCAAAGGAAAAGGAAAAAAAGCCTGGGGGAGGGGAAAGGAAAGAGATACAATATTCCTAACAGAACTGATTGCACAAAATGTAGTGATAAAAGAGACCATATTTAAAATTTCAACTCCATTAATGATTTATACTTGGAATGCTATAGATATTCTGTATCTTATTATATCATCCTGTGAAATACTGACCTGTTTTGCAATTGCAATGCAAAAGATAAATAAAACCTCTTCCCAGTTACTTTGAAAATAGATTCTGCATTTCAGAATAAATGTTAAACAGCAATAATGATGATGGAATAGCTGACAAATGCAAATTTTAAATGGAGCAGAGTATCTTTCTAATTACTGGCTACATTTTATTCTTTGTAAGTGTAATTAGAAAGAGACCATGTTCCTTTAATTAGAAAGTTAATTAGATTGTGACCTCTTTTCCTGTCTTATTGTCTTGGACTACAGGGCAGTAGTAATTTACAAATCCCATAACCTATGTGTCTCTAATCCCCCAAAATCAGAGTAGTTGAATGCAAGTAGTGTTATTAGCAATAATACTAGGACTTACAATTCAGATGGGGTCTTCCAAGGATTCAGAAGAGTTCTGGTAGTGTGTGTGTGTGTGTGTGTGTGTGTGTGTGTGTGTGTGTAACTTGAACACTTTTTTTCCAGAGTTAGATCCATAAATTTTGTTCTTCAGAATATTGAGTCTCCTGTCCAGTGGCTCTCATCCTTTAGCATGCATAAATACATGAAAATTACATGAGGGGCTAATTAAAATGAATATCTTGTGAGTTCACATGTAAAAATCTTCTTTCAGTGAGTCTTGGACTGGCTAAACAAAGTTAAGCAAGTTTAAAGTTTATTGTGTGATATCTCAGAACCTTTTTTTTTTTTAATATTTCTTACTTGATGTAAGAAATGACTGTTTTTTTTTAACATTTTGTTTATTTTTATTTATTTGAGAGTGACAGAGGGAGAAAGAGGCAGTTAGAGAGAGAGAGAGAGAGAATGGGCATGCCAGGGTCTCCAGCCACTGCAAACAAACTCCAGACGCGTGTGCCCCTTGTGTATCCAGCTAACGTGGGTCCTGGGGAACTGACTCTTGAACCGGGGTCCTTAGGCTTCACAGGCAAGTGCTTAACCACTAAGCCATCTCTTCAGCCCTCTCAAAACTTTGATTACAGATTGCTTTGGGATCTCCAAGAATAACCTATGCATTGCTCCTCAAATACATTCGATTGTTCCACATGTTAGAATGTCTATAGTTTACTTTTAAATACTTTATCATTCACAACATGAAAGACAGCATATAGGACTTAATTTAAGCTAGACTATAGAGGTGGTCAGTGGTTTTTAATAATTTCCAAAGGAGTGTCCCCTATAATCAATTTAGCTCTCTATATCATAGAGCTACATTTGAGTTTTATTGTTTCACACTGTCCAGAAAAATGAGTTGTTAAAATGGCTAGTTATCTAGTATCTACTGAAGAATTTAGAGGTAATTTCTGACTTGTATTTCATGATTTTCCATGTAATCTATTATAGAAACATTCCCTATCCTGGTGTGAAAAAGGTATACAAAACTAGTGAGGCATCACTGTATAATGTGAGGAATTGTATTTTATCAATCTGATTCTTACTTCTAGAAATTTCTTAATAGCTTCACTCCAACTAGCCTAATTAGTTCTCTAATAGAATCATATTTGCCTCAGGAGCAAATTCCATGCAAAATACTATTCGACCACTTTAAAAAAAGATTTGTGATTTCATTCAATCCAATGGCTGCTTTATGCATGCTTGTTAATAAATGTCAGAAGAATTTGATCTGAGATTTGATTACATTATAATCTAGAAGCAAAACTCCTAGAGGGTGAAGCTACACCCTCCACCATCTCTAATCAGTGGCACTTTTGGTTATTTACAAAACACCCATAATACTTGTGCAAGATAAGATGGCCTTAAGTCAGATAACAATACTGCCCCCTTTTCCCCACTCTAAGTTTCTGTTTGAGTTGGGCTTGTTAGTGAAATGTTTTATGCAAATAGTGTTCATCAGAAACACTTAAGGAAAGGCTATAATATTATTTTCAATATCACAGAAGAAAGATGGCCTATTTCTCACAGAAGCAAAGAGCAATAGTAAATGTGTGTGTAACAACTCATTGGTGCTGTATTCGAAAATGCCATGCTGAATAAAATTGACACACAAAAATCACATAAGAGCACAAAGGTGAAGAAGAGATGATGAAATCATTTTTAAATTTTTAGTAACAGTTTCCAAGGGAAATAGTAACTTGGGAGAAACGGTCAATTTGCCATACTTGATAATGTAAACTGCTTTGTCTAGAAATGTAAGTTCTCTAGAGCAAGCAAAAATGGTTTGCCTATAGCACATTAGCAATATTGGGAAATTCAAAGATATCCTTTTGGTGTGTTCTCATTTTGCTTAATTTAAAATAAGATGTCCATAAGTGCATAATGTTAATACTGAGTAAAATAACTCTCATTCTCAATATAATGCTGCTTACAAGATATTTGCTCAATAAGTTTCTATGTTTGCATTGGGGTCATTTATGTTCATGTACTGCAACAGTTCCAATTTAACTTACTATGTGGGTTTAAAAAATATAGGAAAATCAGTAATTTGATAGAATAATTATCATTCTCTATAGGGCACCTTGAATGAATGCCATTTAAAGCCAGAATCAGTGGAGGGCACTCAATTTTGCAGGTAACTTTGGAATCGGTTGTTTGCTGGCCACAACAATTTGCCAATTATGAGAGAGGTAACTTGTAATATTTGCTAATATTTAGAATTTCTATCTGATTGTCCCAAAATGTGACTAATAAAAATTTACTTTATAAGTGGTTCATGCAAAAAGATAATGAATGTAGGTCTTCAGGTATTGTGTGCTGCCCTAGTACTCAAGGCCAGTAGTGAAAAAGTTAATTGATCTGCTTTTATGAATCCCTCACATAGCCACAGAAGACAGGGTGACTAACAATAAATATGCAATAAGTCTATGGTGATTAGTGCCATGATGAAAACATAAATGAGGATAGGGGATGAAGCTAGAACATAAGGATCCCATCTTCTCAAGCATCAAAAAGCATTTCAGATAAGTAGGAATTTGATAATATTTGAAATCTTCTGTACTATTGGATAAAGTGAGGTAAAGCATATGTACATTGTAAATTATTTAGTATGGGGGAGGTACACAGCAAATGATATGTTATATTCCATTATGATTTTCTTTGCCAACATTCTCACTTATGTCATTGCATTTCTATAAGCACCTAATATGATCATATTTGGTAAACAAACCTGAGAAAAGAATATTGAACTAATAAAAGTTCACTACCAATGGGCTGTCTTGTAGACACATGGGAGTTACACTCATGAACTCACAATAGCAGTGTGTTTCAGCATAATATTGAGCCCATCAGCATTCCATTATTAGTAGGAGAGGGACTCACAATACCCGGCTCCTCCTGGAATAGCTATGGATGGTGAATGGATGTTGGGGGAGAGGGAGGCATGTTCTTCAGTGGTGTAGCCACTGGTAATTTGCCTATCCTCTAATACACAAACAAAAAAAACCCATGTTTTGCCTTAATGGGTCAAAAAGAAAAAAATAGATGAAAGTAACAAAAGGATTTCATTGGAAAGAAGGGGTTGAATGTACAGTATATAAGAGAGGGTAATGGAAATAAATATGGTCAAAATATGTTATATATTAAAAATAAGCAAAAACAGTACATCACAATTGAACTACATAGTAAGGTGGGTAATGAGATTTTTCTGCATTGCTGCAACAGAAGTTGAGCCCTTACTATTTCTTTAGTAAAATCATTATTGTGATTATTGATTGAGAAAATGTATGTGAAAATATCTACTAAAATAATGTCAACTGCCATCAACAATTATCCTCTACTCTTTATGCATAATGCAATAATAAATTCTTTTAGATTCACTATTACTTTTAATTCTCTCAATTTCTCTATAATAAAGGTATTATTAAGATTTATAATAATGTACAAAGGGATGCATAAAGGATAACACAGACACTGAATTTTAGATATGGGAGTGTTAAAATCAATGCTTCATATAGAGGTATGTGTGCTCACTGTAAGGGCAGACCAACAGGAATATTGTCCTACTTTTGAACTGCCTTTCTTAGGAGGGGTGGTTCTTCCAGTTGCCAGAGAGAAATTGTGGTAACTGGCATGAGAGTGGGAACAGAGATATTCAAGGTATCAGGTCAGGGGTCTCAAAGGACTTGGCTAAGTTGTGACCACTGAGAGATGAAACACAGATCTTTGGTAATCTGATGGCTGCAAGAAATAAAAAAAAGAAAAAAGAAAAAAGAAAAAGAAAACAATGCTTATACCATTGATCATCACACTCACAATCTTACAAAAAACATTTGTCAAATGAAAAATTACTACATTAAAACTTGTATGTATTTGTGGGCTGGAGAGATGGCTTAGCGGTTAAGCGCTTGCCTGTGAAGCCTAAGGACCCCGGTTCAAGGCTCGGTTCCCCAGGTCCCACGTTAGCCAGATGCACAAGGGGGCGCACGCGTCTGGAGTTCGTTTGCAGAGGCTGGAAGCTCTGGCGTGCCCATTCTCTCTCTCTCTACCTGTCTTTCTCTCTGTGTCTGTCGCTCTCAAATAAATAAATAAATAAATAAATAAATAAATAAATAAATAAATAAATATTAAAAAAAAACGTGTATGTATTTGAGCTAACCTATAGAATTAAAAATTAAACTCTTTCTCCTAGCTCTGAAGCTCTGATGTATGTCTATGCATGTGTTGTTGTATGTTTGTTTGTTAGTTTGTTTTGTGAGAAATGTTGTTGAACCTTGAAATTGACTGAATGCATTTCCCTCCAAATTCATATATTCAAACTTACCTGCAAGTATAATAGTGTTAAGATGTTTAGCCTTAAGGAGGTGATTAAATCATGAGTAGGAATGATAACCTTATAAAAGAGGTTAAAGGAATTCTCTAGAACCACATTTTCCCCAAATGCCATGCAAGGTACCATATTATAAGCAGATACTAGTCTCAAAGCAAATATTGCACACCCAAGTGCCTTGATCTTGAATTTACCAGCTGTGAGAAATAAGTTTCTGTTGCTTTTAAACTAGCTGGCATCATATATTGTGTTCTGGTAACATAAATGGACTAAAGTGAACATCAGATATCAAACATACAAATAAGATCTTTCAAAATCACTTTCGTGGATCTGGATTTTTCTGTAGATAATAATTCCTGGGATGCAAACTACTGGCAGAGTAAACAATTTGTTCAGACTTTTAAGCCCTTACCTGCCTGGCATGTTGTTTGTCATGATCAGAAACTCCAAAATGGAATTATTCACACAATTCTAAATTATCACTGAATCAAGACATGGGAGATTCTATACTTTAGGTGTTTAAGAAATGGAATTTTGGGGCTGGAGAGATGGCTGAGAGGTTAAGCGCTTGCCTGTGAAGCCTAAGGACCCCGGTTCGAGGCTCGGTTCCCCAGGTCCCACGTTAGCCAGATGCACAAGGGGGCGCACGCGTCTGGAGTTCGTTTGCAGAGGCTGGAAGCCCTGGCGCGCCCATTCTCTCTCTCTCCCTCTATCTGTCTTTCTCTCTGTGTCTGTCACTCTCAAATAAATAAATTAAAAAAAAAAAAAAGAAATGGAATTTTGAACTTTCTGTCATAGAATGGCCTCAGTTGGTGCAAATAATATAAATTGTTGGACATAAAAAGACAATTGTGTAAATGACCTGTTTTTCATATCTAATGATGTTTCTCCTAACAATTTTGAGTTGAATGAGCTCATACTTCTGCCTTCACTGATAAACCATGGCATCACGTGTTGTTTCAATTTTGTTTAATTTGACTTTGAGAAAGTTAAATCTTCAAAAGTTTGTATGAACTTCACAAATTTTGTAAATAATCTACCAGATAAGGATTCACAACAGACTTTGTAAAACTTTAAAAAAATCAGTAAAATGTTAAGCGATATTCCTGCAAATATTGTTGTAATCTCTTTTTTTGCATATGCTTTGGTATATTCAAGGACACTTTATGAAACACAGGGAGACTTACAACAGTGAAACTCAGTCATTATTTTCTCTAATGATTACCACAATGTGTGGTATACAGTATGGTAGCTAGCCAAGCACTTACTTGGTGTTAATTGTTTGAACCACCATCTCCCCAAATTAATGAATATATCAAACAGCTAACAAGAAGGAAACAAAATGTTGCCCTTCTCCTTCTTCTCATTTGTTTGGGGTTCCACTTAGGGTCAGAGAACTAATTGGGAAAAATATTGCATATAGATATTGGATCAAATGTTTAATGATTTACATTTCCTACTCTCATCTACATCTTATTCTGACTTTTTGTAAACATCAAACTAAAGGAATGCTTAATTGGAAATTTATATTCTTACTTGCAGAACTAGTGATGAGTTCATATGGAGAGGGTATGGTTTAAGTTTTACTTGCAAGAGTCCAGTATGAGTTGTGGTGGGGAAAGATACTAGCAGGCAGTGAATGAATTTAACTTTTAGACCATGCAAAGAAGAAAACTGTTACAAGGGACATAATAAGGTAAATGGAGTCCTGAGGAGGATTTCAGAGCAGTAGCTCTGGGCTATCAGGTTACAGCATCTCCTGAGATGGAGGTGAATTTTCTGTTTGGGGAATTTGTACATCAATTTGTGGACTTTCCTTAGAGGGACTCACTTTCTTCACTGTTTTTGTTTTAAAAAATAGTTTATTGGTAATTTGAATATATGAACATAATATAATTCAGTCATATTTCTGTCATATTAATCTCCTTTGCACCCCTCCCTCACCCCATTCTATTGAACACCCTACTCTTTGTAAGTAATTTTTATGTTTTGATGTCTGTTCTTTTTGTTCTCCTCTATGTCCTTCAGTCTCATCTCTGCTGGGTGTTAAGCATCAAAATCAGAATGCTATGTCTACCCCATATTGGCTTACAGAACACAATTTCTAACTTAAATAAAAGGTGATAAAATGGGAAAGCAAGGGTATGGAAAATGTAGAGTATCCACACTTCATATTGCTTTCTTTATTTTTCTCATTAGTTAAGAAATAGAACAATCCCCTTAATCACAAACGTGTACGTTTAGTGATACAGTGTCCCTGGAATGAATGTGAGCCACAGCCAACTAAGGCCAGAGTGGCATAAAGAATCCCAAACTATATAATTAAACCTCAGCAGCTCACATTTTCCATGCTTTTGAGTGATATAATCTGCCAAAGAAGCCCTTTTTATGTAGCAGATGAATAGAGGTGTGTTGTGCAGATTTCTATAACCATAATAAAATGCCTTAAATAACTAACTTAGGAAAGGATTAGTTAGTTCACAAGTCAGGTGGTTCCAACTTATGATTAAATGACAAAAATAAAGAAGAGAAGAATGAGGAGAGGAATCTGCTCTTTCTGGATTTAAGCTACGTGACTTGGCCAGTTTATATGATTTTGAATGTCAAAATGTATAAAAAGGTTTGTTGATACTACATATGTATATATCATAGAGTTTTGAATACTTAATGACTAATATAATGTCTTAACTAAAATGTCAAAACATAGTAGGCCTCACCTATGAGTTACTTTTGTTGTCTGCTACCATTACTACCCAACAGGAATACTTTTCGACATTAAGGGGGATTTGTTCACAGAATATAAAGAGTCATTGGGCCCTGCCTCTAGGTCAGTTACACTTATTTCTCCAAAAGTGTTATCTTCTGTTCAATTCAAAAATGGATACCCATATACCTTCACAAATAGCAATAATAAATGGAAATTTGCCTATCTTGGGTTGAAAGAATTGTTAAAGGTCCCCAAAAGAAATGAAGAAATTGCTGCTAAGTAATATTCCTGGAACAAGAAATCTCTAAGGAAGAGAAATAATGTAGTTTTACCTTTAGGAGAAAGAAAATGGTACAAGACAGAAGAACTAAGAGCCCTAGAAAATGGCAATAAAAAAGAACAAATAGGATGAAAGAGACTAATAAAGTAAATAGAGCACAGAAAAGCTGAGGTGACTGGCAACTGACAAGAAATGGTCTTTTTATTTTGACTCCTAGTTTATGAATCTGACATAGCAATTGAAAACTACTAAATAGGGGCTGGAGAGATGGCTATGCAAAGCCTAACAACTCAGGTTTGATTCCCTAGTATCTACCTAAACCTAGATGCACAAAGTGGTATGTGTGTTCAGATTTCATTTGCAGAACCTAGAGGCTCTGGTGCACCCATCCTCCCCCCTCTGTCTCTCTTTTCTTTGTTCAAATAAATAAATATTTTTAAAGTGCACTAGTAAACTGATCAGCCTAAATATTTCATCACATCCATCATGGTGGAATATATTAGCAGAGTGTCCCAGTTATAACAGACTAGGATCTATCTTGCCTTCTAGTGTTTTAGAGAATAGCAGAAAACTTCAATAAATTTGGCACAGGAAATAGGTAACCAATTAGAAAATAAAATATTAGCTTATGTCAATGTACTTAAGCTGTGAAAAAAAAAATCCCCATATTTTAAAAGGGGTTTAATTGCTTAAGAATGTCCCAATCCACAGAGTATCAGAATACAACCAATACAGAAGGAGACTTGAATAATTTCTACAACCAGAGCCCCAGGTTTATTCTCACACAATGCTGAAAGGTTTCTAACCCTTGTGCTATCCATAGTCTGTATTTTTTGAGTTGATATTGACAGGGGTTTTGTTTTGATGATTGGTTGGTATTATCATCTCCCAGAAGCAAAAGAGTTCTTTAAGGAAGATGAACATTTTCTTAAGTGTGTGTTTGCCATTTGTATTTCTTCCTCTGTGAACTGCCTGTTTGAGCTTTTTGCCCCATTTTGTGAGTGGGCTGTTTGACTTTATACTGTTTAGAGTTTTGAGTTCTTTGTAGATTCTAGAAATTAGTCCTCTGTCAGTTAGATAACCCACAAATATTTTCTCCCATTCTGTGGGTAATCTATTGGTTTTGCTTTTTGTATGCTTGTCTGTAAAGAAAATCTTCAGCTTCATGTGATCCCTTGGTTGAGTGATTGTTTAAGATCATGAGCTACTGGGGTTTTGTTCAGGAAGTCTTTTTCCATTCCTATATCTTGGAAAGTACTTCCTATATTTTCTTCCAGTAGTAGTCGAGTTTCTGGTCTTATATTAAGGTCTTTGATCCATTTGAACTTGAGTGTAGTGCATGGCAAAATGTGTGGATCAAGTTTCACTTTCCTGCATATGGTTATCCAGTTTGTCCAGCACCATTTGTTGAAGATGCTGTCTTTTTTTCCAGCCTATATGGTTAGGGCCTTTGTCAAATATCAATGGCATAAGGAAAGTCATGTTTGTGTGTTCTCTGCAAATTTGCATCAACCCAACTGGGACTCTGTCTTGGTTGGAGGTTTTGCCTATGTCTACCTTTCATTCATAATTTTGGCAAAATAAATAGAAATAGTCTTTTACAGTTATTCCTTTGTCAGCACACTTGCAGTGCCTTTCTATCCATGAGAGTACTTAATGAGCAAAAATACTGGCACCATCTTATTTACATCTAGGGAAGATGGAAACATACAGACAAAATAGCATCAATGTAAGTTCCTCTTATAGTAGATCCTCTTATAGTAGTTCAAGCTACTAATAAAAAAATACAAATACTACAGCAGTGAGTCTTAATACATTGCCCAAATCATTCTAATAGAAAAAAATAACTAAAATTATTTTGTTAATCTAGGAAAAGGATGACATTATTATATTCACTACAAAGATATTATATACAGATACATAGATGTGTGCATGTCATATATATATATATATATATATATATATATATATATATATATATATACACACATATATTCATCTCAAGGATCCAGATCATAAAGTGAATAGGATATAAGGTAATTAGCAAATTTTTATAAGTAGTAGGTGTCTAATGTATGACCAAGTTAACTCTGATTTTCAAACTTATTGAAATAGAAGTCGAAAGTATTGCAATGATATGTAAAAGTCTTTCTGTACTTTCAAACTCTTTTTTAAGCTTACACAATATCCATCATACTGCTGAGTGTTTAATCACTGACTTATATTATTGATATTATCCTTCTCTCTCTCTCTCTCCATATATATATATATATATATATATATATATATATATATATATTTATATATGATGGCTATATATATATATATGTATGTGTGTATGTATGTATGTATGTATGTTCCCATTTGCTTGGAATATTGTTTTCCACCCTTTCACCCTGAGGAGGTGTCTGTCTTAAGTGTTAAGGTGGGTTTCTTAAAGACAACAGATTGAGGGGGTCTAATTTTTTGATCCATCCTGTTAGCTTGTTGCAGTTAGTAGCTTCATGTTACTGGTACAAAGCACCAAACCAAAAGCAGCTGAATGGAGGAAACAGTTTATTTTGGCTTACAGACTTGAGGGTAAGTTTCATGGTGATTTGAGATAGCATAGCACAAGCAGAGGCTAGACATTACCTCTTGGCCAACATCAGGTGTACAATAGCAGCAGAAGAGTGCACCAAATAGTGGTAAAGGAAGCTGTCTATACTCCCCATAAGCCTGTCCCCAGTAGTACACCACTTCCACAAGGCTCCAATTCCAGAATTGCCACCACCTGGGGAACTATCATTCTGAACATGAGTTTATGGGGGACACCTGAATCAAGCAACCACAAAAGTCAACCATTAGTTTTTTTGCATTAAGAGTAGTAGAAAAATAGCACCTCAAATAGTAAGATTTGTGGTGTGATGAAACAGTCCTGTAAGTGAACAGGCATGGCTGAATGTATTTATACATGAGTTACCATAAATATAATTGTAAAGCAAAACAAAAGTGTCTATTTTACTCCAAAAAAAATGAAAATTAAATATACCAAAGCAGAAATCAAGGGGCTGCTGTGAGCTCAACAATAGAATAAACATAAAACAAGCCCATCAATTCTCAGGAAATTTTTAGAGGAGGGGGCAGAAAGATTATAAGAGCCAAAGAATGGGAGTGAATATTCATAAACATTGCCTCCCCTATAATGACTGACATCTGCTCACACATCTCATAACACATAACCCATGGTGAATACCAGCAATTCCATTGGCTGAGGAAAGACCTCAGTGGCTTGGGGGCAGAAAGGAAAAGAAATGATGGTACCAATATGTGATGTGTCCATATAAAGATTTTGCTTAACAAAATGCAGTGTTTTTAAAATATTATGTATGAGTATGAAAATTCTCAAATAAAGAGTTGTTGTTTTTTTTTTTTAAATATCAAAGTCACCCTATTGTCTCTTATTAATCTATAAGCATAGATGCCTAAAATGACATTTATCAAAATCTTATTGTATATCTGTAGGGACTTGAAAATTGTAATCTATTTCATTTGTTATTTGAAAAATAGGTTATTTCTGCATTTAAAATATCACCAAGTTTATTTTTTTTGAATTGGTGACAGTGCTTTTATTTTCAACTCATTTTCTTGTAGCGTTTGGTTAATAAAAAGATCCAAATCATTAGTGGTTATTTTTATATAGTATTTTCCTGGCAGCATGAATTGCATTTGTGTATAGTGAGTGTCGTATTACTTCTGCCAAGCTGGGAAGCCAAGATGACAATTTCCTAAGTGTTAAAAATATATAAAATTAATAGTTTTGGGCCTAAGAGCCTCTTTGCACATAAGATTAGCACACCATTCTCATTTTCACTTTGTAGTATAATTTGCCTCTTCACAAAGCTCACTTTATTCCATTCAATTGCAAAGCTGGAATGGTTGATATGCCTATAATAAATTTAGAAAATTAAGTTATTATCACAATGAAGATTTCAAAACTCTATCCACTCACAAGTATTTTAGTCATAAGTTTAATAATGGAGACAAAGGCTGCTGTGGTGGTGCATGCCTTTAATCCCAACACTCGGGATTCAGAGGTAGGAGAATTGCTGAGTTTGAGGCCAATCTGACACCACAGAGTGAATTCTAGGTTAGCCACGGATATAGTGAGACCCTACCACAAAAAAACAACAAAAATAATAATAATAGAGAGAAAGAAAAGACAAATACTATCAATATTTCCCTTCCTTGTCTGATTTCATTGTCTTATGCCTTAAAATGAAAGCATGTTATATCATGAGTGCATATAAAAAAGAGAAAGAGGAATAATTGCATGACATTATAAACATTGCTTTTGTACTATGCTGTATTTTCAAAATATAGCTTAATTTATGCCAGAATTTCAACAACAAAAAATAACCCATGCAATTTGTAATACCATAATAGTATAATAATATTCTTAATAATAATTAATAAAGTAGCAACTACAAATTACTACTTTATTACAAGGATGTAATAACAATTAAATTTGTTGCTTTTTTTTTGAGGTAAGGTCTCACTTTGGTCCAGGCTGACCTGGAATTCACTACATAGACTCAGGGTGGCCTCGAACTTACAGTGATCCTCCTACCTCTGCCTCCTGAGTGCTGGGATTAAAGGCGTGTGCCACCATCCCTGGAGTTGCTATATTGTATCATTGAGAAATTTTAAAACTTTTCATGAATGAAAAACTCTAGAAGACAGATGCATAGTATGTTAGTCACAGTAAGTGAGAATCATATAGTTATTCAAGTAGGTATTGAGGTATGAATAAATTGAGTTCATTTTACAACAACATCCCAATAGTTTGTATTTCCATTTTATAACAAAAGTTAAGAACAGTCTGAAATACAATTTTGCTTTCTTTGTAAAATCAGTTCACTTAGCAATTTTACACAAGAATTGAAGCCTTGTTTCAAGATTATTTGTGTCAAATTTCTTATTTTAATATTTTTTTTCTTTATTAGCAAGGACAGAGAGAGAGGATAACAGAGAGAATTGGCACATCAGGGCCTCCACTGCTGCAAATGAACTCCAAGCACATGAGTCACTTTGTACATCTAACTTTTATCAGGGGACTGGGGGATCAAACCCTGGTTGTTAGGCTTTGTGGGCAAGTGCTTTAATTGCTGAACCATTTTTCCAGCCCTCAATTTTTATTTATTTATTTATTTTTTTAGTGGACACTACTCTTTGCTTGATTCTTTTTCCTTTAAATATTACTTCAAAGAAAAGATAAAGTGAAACCAAATGGTTTTGTTGTTGAAATTTTTTTAATAGTCATAACTATAACTTCTGTTTCAATTTAGAGGCTACCTTTAATTAAAAGGTTAATTTCTTCAAAATACATACATAGAGTAATACTACTTTAATTTATACCATATTTTCATCTGAAAGATTGAAATCATTTTCTCTCATCCTTTTTTCTGATACTATCCTCATGAACCTCTTCTTCTCAACAGAGGGTGGTACTCGTCAGGTTCAGTGACCTGTGGATATGAAATGTTTCCTAGGACACTTCCAAAATTCAATTCTAGTTGTTGATAGCTCATCATGTAACATAAATCAAAAGTTAAGGTGAATGATCAAATTCTACAAAGTGGAGGCTGTATTGGGTCAAAGGGAGGTCATTTCGTCTCAGATCTGTCAGCTGAGAGCTAAAGCAAATTTATAGAATTGTTCTCTGTGAAGACAGTGGATAGACATTTAGAAGAATATAATAACACTGATTTTTTTTTTTACTGTAACATGACTTTCAGCAGCTTGTTATTCCTTTTTCTAAAACTATTCTTGGCCTGGAGGGATGGTTTAATGGCTAAGGTGTTTGCCTGCAAAGCCAAAGAACCCAAGTTTGATTTCCCAGGACCCACATTAGCCAGATGTACAAGGGGGCACATGCATCTGGAATTTGTTTGCAGTGGCTGGAGGCCCTGACATGCCCATTCTCTCTCTTTCTCTCTCCCTCTTTCTGTCTGTCAAATAACTAACTAACTAACTAAAATAAAATATTCAAAAAATATTCTCATCTTTATCCTCTTCTATTTTCATTATCTTTAAAAATAGAGTTAGTGTTAGTTTATACTTTAAAAATTCACTGTAGAGCATTCAATGTTTGAATAACCTATACTTTGTAATATGCAATGTAGTGATTGGTTTGGAAATGGCCTGGGTTTTTCGTGTATTTAGCCTGCTTTTTGATGAATTAGTAATCGAAACTTCAAGATTCTCAGGTCTGAATAAGGAATATAGTACAATGTGAGAGATAAGAGATACTGTAGAGGGAAGTCCTCCTAAAATATATAAGGACTATGTTTTCTAGTAGAACACTTCTCTCTCTCTCTTTCTCTCTCTTTCTCTCTCTTTCTCTCTCTCTCTTTCTCTCTCTCTTCCTCTCTCTCTTCCTCTCTCTCTCTCTCTCTCTCTCTCTCTCTCTCTCTCTCTCTCTCTCTCTCTCTCTCTCTCTCTCTCTCTCTCTCTCTCTCTCTCTCTCTCTCTCTCTCTCTCTCTCTCTCTGTGTGTGTTAAGCCCAGTGGTAAGATATTTCATTTACATAGCATTGATTATAGGGAAGACTTAAAGACTCATTTATTTTCTCTAAATGGTTGAAGATTTTTACCAAGAAAGATCTTTCTCATATGACTCATATTTCCTCTACTTGAGGACTGTTCCTAATATGTCCAGGGTCACCTTGTTTCCCTGAACCACATTTTTTTTTCTTTGCTGCAACCCTTACAATATTTTCATGAACATGGTAACTTCCAGACATTATTAGGAGGCATTGTACTCATTATGTTAAGAGTTTAAGTTTTTGGATAGTTCTAGTTTGAAACTAGCTTTACTTTATTAAAACTTGTAATCTTGGACGACATATTAAATCTATCTAAACTTCAATTCTTTATTTACAATAAAATTTAATAATAGTAGTGATTCAAGTGTAGTGTAGAGAATAAGTTATAGCAAGACTCACCAAACATTTTCTGTAAAAGATCAGATAGCAACATATTAGGATTTATAAACCATATATATATATATATATATATATATATATATATATATATATATAGTATTATTACAGGTACTCAAGTATTTCTATAGAGGAAAAGAATTTATAGGCAATATATGAATTAAGAGGTGTACTTGTATTTCAAGAAAATTTTATTTACAAAAACAAGCAGCAAGCCTGATTTAACCTATAGGCCCTAGTTAGGTAACATCTGACATATATTAATGCATAGCATGATCAATATAAATTGATATTTTTAATTTTTATCTATTTATTTGAGAGCAACAGACAGACAGTGAAAGAGGCAGAGAGAGAATGGGCATGCCAGGGCCTCCAGCCACTGCAAATGAACCCCAGACACGTGTGCCCCCTTGTGCATCTGGCTAACGTGGGTCCTGGGGAATTGAGCCTTGAACCGGGGTCCCTTGGCTTCACAGGCAAGCCCTTAACCACTAAACCATCTCTCCAGCCCATAAATTAAATTTTAAGAAACCTGAGACATTAATTTATATTATAATAAACCATAATTTAAAAATAGTTCACAGTCATACATGGCTATACTACATTACTTCAGAGACTTAGATTATTTCATCCTGATGTATGATTAATTTTGTGAGGAATTTGGCAGTTCAATCTGTTGATCTAATGAGCAGACAGTAATCAGTAAGCATTTTTCAGTACTTTCAAATCAAATAAATTGAAGAGTGATGTCAAGAAAATAAAAGTCCGTAACATGAATTTTTCAGTAAAGTAAGGCAACACATGTATTCTTTTTATGAAGTATTTATCTTTTGATCATCATTGTCATCTTAATAGTGTTGAACATATGTGTCTTATAGAACCCTAATGTTCTGAACTTGTGATATTCAATTCATGTTCCTTACCTTCCTAATATAATAAATTCTAGTATATCTCTCATTTTATAATGCCCATTCTATTCATATTGGGTACTGAATACAACATTATGTTCCTATTCCAGACTTTAGCACCACTCGACCTATGAAGCTGTCAGCATTTTCTGCCTAAATTTTGCTTTCAAGAGTTTTCAGTTCTTTAATAAATATTAGCTACAAGCAGAAAATGTCCAAACCAAAAAGGAAAGTTTTATTACATTTTTGACAGGAAGAGAGAATTACATGGGGCCATTATTAAAATGCATAAAAATCATTATAGTGAATTTGTTCAGTTTCCTTCTTCTGTTGTACAATAACTTAGTAGTGCGTATGTACCCTGTCCTCTGCATTTTCCAGGCAACCATGGAGGGATCTTATGATCTTTCAGTTTTAGATGACTATATAGCAAGTTTCATTCTGGCTACTGCTGTGTTTTACACCAAAAACAAACTAGCCTTTAGAAACTCCATTTGTTGATTGGAAATTTCAGCAACTTACTATAGCCTTTTATGAATTCAAACTTGGAATTATTCTTCTGCCATAATATAGCAACACAAGGTGTGACACACATTGGGTTTCATGTTTTATGACTGAGCAATAAAAACTGAATTTCATGTATAAAGACATTCTTTGATGTGAGGTTGATTTAAGGAAGTTTACTTAACATTTTTTGATTAAACACTTCAATGTGCCCTCAATCGTGTTGTATTCTGTTTTAATAAGACTTCTCTGCTTTATTTAAATTAACAAATGGCTTACAGAGTTGAGAGCTGAGGCAATAACCATCCCTTTCCTAACTCTTCCTTCCTGCATTGTTCACTTTGCTCTTCACAGTGTTATCTAGTCATCTAATTGCAGGACTTTAGCAGAAATACATTTGGGAAACAATGCTCAAAGTATCCAGGTACACAGTGATTTCAGAAATTGTGAGGCTGAGGTAGGAACAACGAAAGTTTAAGGCCAGCCTGGGCTACATAGTAAAACCCTATCTTAAAATAAAGACAAAAAGTCACAAGGATATATAAAAATAATAATATACAAAAAAGATGTATCTGAAAGACAAAAAAATAATAATATACGACCTCAAGGTTGAGACAAATACCATTCTATCAATACCTATGTTATTGCATTTATTATAGATGGAATCTGTCTTTACTCCATTGCAGGTATTTTTTTCTACGTAAAAATATGTGGGGGCTGGAGAGATGGCTTAGCGGGTAAACACATACCTGTGAAGCCTAAGGACCTCGGTTTGAGACTCACTTCCCCAAGACCCATGTAAGCCAGATGCACAAGGTAGCACATGCATCTGGAGTTCATTTGCAGTGGCTGGAGGCCCTGGCAGGCCCATTCTGTTTCTATCTGCCTCTTTCTCTCTCTGTCTGTCTCTCTCAAATAAATAAAACTTAACCACAAAAAAAATTTTAAATGTGTAGCATGTATCATGTAATATTTGACATACAGTATATGATTTCTCATGGCTACCATGCTTAATTTAATAGCTCATATCAACCCTCATTTTGTCCTGAGAGGACACAGTGCTACCCCCTTCTACGCTAAGACTCTCTCCCGAACACTGAACTTTTCTAGTTGTCCTCTTGTCTATGGAATCACTGCTTCTTACTCACTTTTGATAGTTACTCTTGTCCCCCTTATCTCAAAATATTACAATGAACAATGGCTTAGTTCTTTATTTATTCTACTGTCTCTACTCACACTCCATTACTGATCACATGCTGTCTATATGCCAGTGGTTGCTAAGTGTGCCTATGCAGCTCTAGCCTTGCATAGATAACTGGATCTCCATTTCTACAAGAATGGATTTTCTAAACTCCACATGTTCAGAAGTGAGCACATTTGTACCATAGACAACTTCATCTGTCTCAAAAGACAGTAGCTCCATTAGTGAATTACTCAGACCAAAAACTTAGTAACTATCAGTTTTCCCCCTCTTACACTTCACATCCAACCTGTCAGAAAATTCTGATGGCTCAAACTTGAAAACTTAGCATCAAACCTTTGCTTCCATAAGTCTTACCTGTGTGGTACGGAATGCTTTTCACAATTACTCTGCTTAAAAACTCCTCATTGCACACTGCAAGCAATACACATCACAATGGCCTGCATAGCCAAATTCAAATGAGCTCTCCATCTTCTGTTGGACCAAATCTTTTCTCTTTCCTGTTTGATAACAGCCCCACTACTCTTCTTGCTGTTTCTCTAAAAGGTTAAGCACTCCCCCCCCACCCCCGTCTAGTAGACTGTCGTCACATCTTCTCTGTAACAAATATTCCTGGAAGACTTACCTCTTTCTTTTTCAAATCATTTTGGTGAGTCCTGTCTTGACACTCTGCTTGAAATTATAAGGTCCACATAAATATAAAAGAACTAGTCTAATTTTGTCTTTCATCTTTCTCCATTTATCTGAACATGTTTGAACATATTATATATTTTTGTCTATTCTTTACTATCTGCATACTGCACTAACATGCAAGTCCCATAGGGGATGAAAGATTTACTTAATTACAGAAAGCAATGCCTGGAATTTAATGGTCATTCAATGAATATCTATTTGAGCTATTAAAAGCATATATAACCATTAAAAAGGTGACTTTTATAGATAATTATTTATACATTAAATATCTGGGAATCAAACCCGGGACATTGAAGATATATTACTACTGAACTAAATCCCAACCCCCAAATTTAAAATATAAATGTAAAAATTAGATATTAATAATAGTTAACAAAATACTAAATAGTTTTTAAACATTTTTAATTTACAGAAGATTCTTATAAGTAATTTTAAATTTTTGTTATTAGCATTTTATAAGTAGCATATATATGTATATATATATATATATATATATATATATATATATATATGGAATGTATAGTGACATATATTAGATATATTAAAAAGAAAAATCACTACTATGCTACAGCTTTCTAAGTAGAATTTTTCACATAACAATTAAGCATATAAAGCAATTGCATCCTCATGATTTAGTTTTAAAAAAAGCCCAAAAGAGATAAATTCAGTCATAGATTTAACTAAGTGGCTCACAATTAAGGAAATTTGGTACATTGCTAGAAAATTTAAGAACATTAGAATATTTCTTTCTAAATCTTTGCATATTATTATTTCTCCCTAAAGGATCATAATTTATTTAGCTATGCTTGTGTAGAACATAAGCAATAAGCAATCATTTGTTCCATTTACTCTCTAGTTTTGTAGTCATTACAAATAATTTAATAAAATGCCTTAACTGCATAAAAGATTTTTAAAAGAATCTACATGTAACCTTCTGACTCAAATACAAATAATAGTTTTTCTGTAATCATCATCTTCAGAGTAGAACTTATACAGATATAAAAGAGTTGCATTCACTATGGAGTACTCCTATTAGAACATATAAATCAGAGTTAATCTTAAAAGTATGGTTGCAGAAACATTTCATGAAAAACAAAAACCATAAAATAAAAATTGTATAAAGTGATTACTGAAACCATTAATACTTTATTTATTTATTTATTTATTTATTTATTTATTTATTTATTTGAGAGCGACAGACACAGAGAGAAAGACAGAGGGAGAGAGAGAGAATGGGCGTGCCAGGGCTTCCAGCCTCTGCAAACGAACTCCAGACGCGTGCGCCCCCTTGTGCATCTGGCTAACGTGGGACCTGGGGAATCGAGCCTTGAACCGGGGTCCTTAGGCTTCACAGGCAAGCACTTAACCGCTAAGCCATCTCTCCAGCCCCATTAATACTTTTGTTTTGACACTTTACACCACTATTCTTAGATTTTAAGTTGAACCATAAGAAAAAATTTTAAAACATGTTTCTGATTACAATAATTAGAATCCCCAAGATGCAACTGTTGTGGTCAGCTCCACATTGCTGGGTTGAATATCCAAAGCAAACACAGCTTATGACAGGATGGGATTTATCTCAAGTTTACACATCCAGAGGGATGTTCTATCATTGGCAGAAACTGCTTCCATACATCCAAGCAAAGAGAAGCCATAACCATTCCATGAATATTGAAAGTTACAAACATAAAACCCACAGCAACAGGAGCCCAGAACTCAAAGTACTCTGCATACCTTGGAGCTGGGAAACAGCCACCACAAAACTAACTTTAAGGCTAGGTAGACTCTAGGATCTGCTCCTAGTGACGCCTTCTCCAGCCAGACCACTAGAGATGCAAGTTACAAGCATTATTATAATACTGAATATATGGGGGACATACAGTCAGACTGCCACAGCAATTGGCCTTAACTACTACGAATTTCCATTCTACAATGAATATTTCTTCTATTCCATAATCTATATTTACCTGTGTATGAAAATATTTCCACATAAATGAAGAAAATATTCTGCAGCTATTTATAAAATAGTCTAATGTAGTCCACATATTTCAGTAATAAAAACAGAGGTCTTAGAGTAAAATCAGACAGGTTCTCTTCAAATAATAAGAAAAAAAATAAAAAATTTTCAATAACATGTATTTCTAATATTACAACTCTTTTGCACGAACCCTTTACTGTTAAGGATCAAATTATGGTTTGGAGTTTGCACATAATTTTTTTAAATTATAATTTATGATATTGGTCATGAAAATGGTGGTAACTAGTTAATTCTAGCACTCAGGAGACGGAAGTAAAAGGATCACAATTTCAAGCAAACCTGCACTATATAGTAACTTTTAAAGTAGCCTACACCTGCAAGATGTGGTGGCACACACCTTTAATCCCAGCATGGGATAGGCAGAGGTAGGAGGGTCTCCACGAGTTCAAGACCATCTTGAGACTACATAGTGATTTCCAGGTCAGCCTGAACTAGTGTGAAACCCTACCTGAAAAACAAACAAACAAACAAACAACAGTAGCCTACACTATACACCAAGACTCTTTTCCCAAATCAGAAATAACAAGCATAACAAACAAATAAATCACAGAAATTTCTGGTGATGTAATAGAGGGCTTATTTACCATGTACAAATCTCTGGGTTTTATCTTCAGTACTTTGTCCCCAAAATATGAACATTAGACCTCTGTTCCTTCATCTCTATACCATTTTTATACCACTTGGATCTCTTTATGCTTCTTTTGATATTGAAATTACTTTTTTAAATATCCTGTGAGAAGCATTATTAATAAGCAAGATCCAATTATGTTGAATGCTTTCATTTTAAAAGCTTGGACTGGTACACATTTTTGGACTTGTCCCATCATGTGTCACAGCATTTTTGTGAGAATACAAGTAGTAAGTGTCATGGTTTTTAAGTTGTTCTGAACTGAGATAGAATTTCTTTTTTAAAATGACAAATGAGATTTTTATTTTATTTTTAATTAATTATTTTTTATTTTTATTGACAACTTCTATAATTGTAAGCAATATCCCATCATAATTCCCTCCCCCCCCCACTTTCCCCTTTGAAACTCTACTCTTCATCAAATCCCCTCCCCCTCTCAATCAGTCTCTCTTTTATTTTGATGTTGTGATCTTTTCCTCCTATTATGATGGTCTTGTGTAGGTAGTGTCAGGCACTGTGAGTTCATGGATATCCAGGCCCTTTTGTGTCTGGAGGAGCACGTTGTAAGGAGTCCTACCCTTCCTTTGGCTCTTACATTCTTTCCGTCACCTCTTCCACAATGTAGAATGATTTCTAAGCATAGATTCCCACAGTGATGCCAGCAAGTAGAAAAGAACATTTTAATATAATATAGTTCCTGAGTATTTTATATGTTTATCCTCTCTTGAGAGATTAAGTAGTATCCTATGTCAAATGATGGATCAAAAGGGCCTTTGACTTACTGGTTAGACTATTTTAGTGACTTAGAGAAAAATAAAAGAGCTTCATCATGAGGAATAAAATGAGTTCTATATTTATAACTAATGCTATAATTTGTGATTTATAATTCGACTAAAGTTTTCAAATAACTCATGATGCCCATGAACTCTTTTACCCAACACTAAGTCTTGACTTTTCACCATAATGATTATGTGATAGTTTGAATATGATAATGTAATTGTATGGCTCCGTAGACTCAGGTGTTTTATTAAAATTGAGTTTATAAATTCAGCCCCTAGTGCACAGGTCCCTGCTACAATGGGGCATGTTGCTGTGGGTGGAACTGATTTTAGACCATAAGTGTGGAGAGAGTAGTTTGATCTTTGGTGTTTTCTGCTTACTGCTTGTTGGTGCTTTCCTGCTGCAGATTATTTTTTTTTCTTTATCTCTCTGCTTGATGTATGGAAGTAAGAGGCTTCTTCCCTTATTAATGGAGTTTCCCTGGACTTTGTAAGCTGAAATTAACCTCTTCCTCTCAGAAACTGTTTCTGGTTGGATATTCACTTCAGCAGTGTGGAGCTGACACAACAGATTGTGTCATGAATAAATAGTCATAGTTTTATTTAACAATTATCAGTAAGAGGGATCAATTTTGGATTTGAATTTTAAACACAAAATTTATTTTATGACCATGATGAACCCTTTGAAGAACAGAGAGGTCTTTGAGATGAGATATACTTTGTGAATAATACTTTCATCAGTGAGGGTATTGGGATAAAAGGTAATCTTCACACAGACTACCATACTTCATCTCTACTTTTTGTGATGTGAAATGTTCAGTGTAGATAGTCCCCTATTTACACCCCTAGTTAATTTCATGCCTACTACATAGGTATGTAGATATGTGAATGTATGCATGTATGTGTGTGTGTGTGTGTGTGTGTGTGTGTGTGTGTGATTGTCAAGAATTTTCTCACTGTATATTTCCATTGAGCCAGACTTCACAGGTTTTTACAGGGATCATTTTTAATGTTCAGCCTGTAAGACTAATGAAGCTATTAGGTCATCTATGCACTTAAAATATTATAAGACAAATGGTCTAGTTAGTATTCAGCTGTTCCATAACATTTCTGACCACTGAAAAGGTAGACTTTGACTAGGAGGTGTCTCAGTACGTAAATTATTTGATGTGAAACTGTGAGGACCTGAATCCAGATCCCCAGAAACCAGGGTAAAGAGGGATATGGCAGCATGTGTCTGTAACCCAGCATACCTACAGAGAGAATAGAGGAGACAGAACTCTAGAAAGCTCACAAGTCACCTAGCAAAGCATATACAGCAGTGAAAGAAAAAGCAACCTTGCCTCAGGCAAGGCAGAAAAGAGTACCTACACCTGAAGTTGTCCTCTGAACTTTATAGCACCCATACACATATGGGGACACGGACATACACACACACAATTTTTTTTTTTAAGATGACTTCCATTAGTGTCAGTAAATAAGGGCAATATTTCTAACACGGCTTCATTGCTTAGATTTGAAACATATTCTATCATCTCTATGATCCAAGTTTTCAACCAAATTCTCTCATCAGTAATTGTCCTTCCAATATTACATTTCCAGCTATTACAGTACAACATTTTTCTATCTTTTACCAGGCAATTTTTAAATTATTTATAAAAGAGAAAATGCCCCTATTGTTTTTCTAAATAATGATGGCTTCACAGAGTACAGGTTCACATCTGACATGCGCCAGACACTAACAGCTGGGCTCATTCGTACCACCAAATTAAAGCTCATATTTGAAATTGGAAACCAAATGCAGCCTGTAAAGTTTAAAATCATTGATGTTTATCTCTGATTAGAATATCTTTGAAGTTTAATGTCAGTCATAACTTTTTATTTTTTTTATTTTGTTCTTTCTTATTTATCTTGCATGCTTTTACTACTTTGAAATTTATATGTCAATCTCCCTGCTTTTCTTCATGACCTATTTCAAAATGTGACATATTAAAATTTACCATAAACATACCAATTCAAAGACATTTAAAACAGACCATTTTGTAAATTTAAGTGCAAAAAATATGCAAAATGTCCCTGATTGGGTTAGAGACATGGTTTAGTGGTTAAGGAGCTTGCCTGGAAATCATGAACTTAGGTTCAATTCCACAAAACCCACATAAGCCAGATGCACAAGGTGGTACATGTTGCTGGAGTTCATTTGCAGTGGCTAGAGGCCTTGGTGCACCCATTCTCTCTCTATCTGCCTGTTTGTCTGTCTCAAATAAATTTTAAAATGTCTACCAAATTTATACTACTTTCTTTATAAAAAGCCCCTGAATATCACATGGTTAAACTGTAATAAATCCCCATATTTTAATAGTTAGAATGACAAAATATAGTTACTTTTCCTTTCATAATCTCATCTGTGCTTTTTAAAGATCATTTATGTATTAGTGCATGTTCATGCATATGTGTAAAATATGCACATGGGCATATTTCTATGCACTCAGGTGTATGTACTTATCCATATATTTGCATAGTATTATATGTAACTATTGCGTAAATGTATATGTTGCTGTAGCCAGGAAATATGCAAAAGTAATTGTCAGCATGGTTACCACTGGAGGGTGAAACCAAAGAATGAATGGTTTGCCTTGAACATTTTTATTAAACATGAGATTTTCTATGCAAGACATATGGTGTTAATATGTGCACTCATACATGTGATATTCACACAGTTATACAAAAATAGTATCACTCTGGAAGAAGAATATTAATGATGAAGAAAACCAACAGGGCCCAAATTATTTTCCTCATAGTGTTAAAGTTGTGCTTTTCCTTTCTATTCTCGAACTGATCATTCCCTTTGACAGTTAAACTAATTCGCACTGAAATGAATTAGGGGCACAGCTTGGAACCAGGTGTCATCTCTCCTCAGAGTTAAGTGTAGCCCTTCTCTACTTACAATTGGGAAAGCTTGTCATTTGGAGTGGGACTATGATTTTAAAGCAGTCAACACCCACATGAACTAAATTCCAGAAATTAACATGGCTGGAAAATGTAATCCTAGCCAGCTCATGCTCCTCTCTAACTCCTCACTGAGTGTTTCCAACCACTTGCAGCCAGGCTGCAGGAAAAGGTTCCTGCAAGCCAGAAGATAACTGCTGCCTCAACTTGGCTTCCTCCTGAAAATGGGTCCTTACAATCTGAAGTGGAACCAGCCTTCTTAAACTCACTCTGACTTCCATTCCTTTAACTCGTACTTTCCTCTCATATATCACTCAAGTCAAATTCTGAAGGACAGTATAAAACATACTAGTTTGAAAACAAAAGGCAGAACTATGTTTTAAGTCTCTGTTCTCTGGTGAAAGCCTGTGTTTTCAGACTTTTTCTTAAATCAAGATGAACCTTTAGCCCTTCCAAACAACCATCAGCAGGGTTCATTAGAAAGATGTTTTAGTCTAATGGGAAGACATGGCTGTTGGGCCAAGAATCTTCCTCACAGGTTCGGAGGCTAAGGTTAATTCAGAGGGATGTAATGGTGATGATATTCATGGACATGGTTATGCTTGTATACATTTTAGGAAGGGAGTGTCAGCTAAAAACTACTTAAAAAGTTATTACACACACACACTCACACACACACACACACACACACACACACACACACACTGGCAGAAAAGAATGATAGACATATTCAAAAATTCACTTAAGATATTTAAATTGAAACATATTGGAAAATATTCTTGAGTAATCTTACTTATATTTTGAAATGCAAGTGTAACAGAGATGAGAACAGTACCACTGTAATTTGTCTCAAAAGATTTTGGCCTGGCTACAACTCAGTGGTAAAGCACTTGCATATTATATACAAGACCCTGAGTTCAACACCCAGCACCACAAAAACCGTATAGTATTTAATATCTTAAAATATTGAGGGCTGGAGAGATGACTTAGTGGTTTAGTGCTTGCCTGTGAAGCCTAAGGATCTTGGTTCAAGGCTTGATTCCCCAGGACCCACATAAAGGCAGATGCACAAGGTAGAACATGCATCTGGAATTCATTTTCAGTGGCTGAAGGCCCTGGTTCACCCATTCTCTCTCTCTCTCTCTCTCTCTCTCTCTCTCTCTCTCTCTCTCTCTCTTTACCTCTTTCTCTCTGAAATAAATAAAATTCAAATAAACAAAAAAATTAAAACATATTGAATTTATTTATTTACAAGTAGACAGTAAAGAGTGAGAATGAGAGAGATAGAGAGAGAGAGAGAGAGAGAGAGAGAGAGAGAATGGACATGCCAGTGTCTCTTGCCACTGCAAACTCCACAGGTATGTGCCATTTTGAGCATCTGGATTTACGTGAGTACTGGGAAACTGAACCTAGGCTGTCAGGTTTTGCAAGTAAGTGCCTTTAATGGCTAAATATTCTCTAATCCCCTCCCAAAAGTACATAATATTTACATCAGAAAGACTTCAATATATAGTATAGATAGATTTTAGAAGTTCATCAATAGTTTGAGGAGAATATATATTTTTATGCTAGAGAGAGAGAGAGAGAGAGAGAGAGAGAGAGAGAGAGAGAGAGAGAGAGAGAGAATTGACATGCCAGGGTCTCCCACCACTGTAATTGAACTTCAAATGTGTCCACAACCTTGTGCAAATGTGCAAACTTGTGCACTTGTGTCACCTTGTGCATATGATTTACAAGGGATCTGAAGATTCAAACATGGATCCTTAAGCTTTGCTTGCAAGTGCCTTAACCACTAAGACATCTCTCCAGCCCATATATTTTTGTGGAGGGGCCTTTTAATACCATCACAAAGAATTTACTGCATATAGAATTAACCTTAGTTGAGTAATTATGAACATATCCCATACACTTACAAATTAGTTTTTATGTTGGTAGAAAGTATATCAGGTAAAATTTTAAACCTTCTGATTTATATAAGCATCTTGGTTCCAAAACTACTAAGTGAAATTTTGTAGCTTTGAATACACATTTTATTTACCTACTCAAATGAGTTTTCAATTTGACATGACTTAGAAACTCTTATTCAAGTGAAAAAGATCACTTCTTGAACGTTGGGAAAACATGGTACACCAAGATATACTACAAATAGGACAGTAATCCATAATTTTCTAACATTAGGAGGGGTTGTTTATTTGTTATTTTGTCTTTTTACTTCTGTGTGAATCCTCACAGGACATGGGAAATGATGTGGTGCTTCGTTATGGATTTAGTCCCTGAATTTTGTTTACTATCACTAATGATATCCAAAGTGTCCTTGAATCTAAACTAGGAGGATGTACAGTTCATAAATTTATATTTATCTGTGACCATTGTTTGCAAATATCTTTACGGTCTGGTTATGAGACAAAGGAATAAAATAAAGATGTAATAATGAACTTGCAAAAGTGGACTGAATGTAGAAGGCAAATCGAGGAAAAAGCAAGGACTCTGTGTTATCACTGTACTACTACAATGAATTACCTGACACAAGCTACTTATGAAGTCTAAAGTGTTTATTTAGCTCACCCTTCTGGAAGTTAAGGTCATAACATTGATATTAGCTCAGTTCTTGACTATGTCATTGCATGGAGAGATAGTACTCACGGATAATAATCATGTGAATATGCAAATGATTACATCTAAAACCAGGGAGTGGGAGCAAAAATAGAATGCTACAATCCCTTTGGAGGGCATTCTCCCCTCCCCCCCAACCCCACATGACCAAAAGACTTTTTCCTACATCAAATCACCCCACAATTTCTACCACCTCCTAATACTGCAACCATGTGGACCAATGCAATGCCCTTTGAGAGACCACATAAACCATACACAAGCTATATCTGCTGTTTGGGCCACTTGGAGCAATAATGAAGAAAAATAAAAAAATGAATAAATAAGTAAACAAATAAATATATAAATAACAGATAACAGATAAAATCTAAATTTAAAAGACTGCCATGGAACAATAGGTAATATTTAACTGGAAATAGGAAAACAGTTTTGAGAAAAATATGAAATTCACAACAGACAAGCACAATACTAAAGTATTTTTTATATTGTACTTTCTGAGAGAGAGAGAGAGAAACAGAATGTATGTGCCAGGGCATCTAGCCACTGCAAACTAACTCCAGATACATATGCCACTTTGTACATCTGGATTATGTGGGTCCTAGGGAATCAAACCTGTGTCCTTTGGCTTTGTAGGCAAGTGCATTAACTGCTAAGCCTTCTCTTCAGCCCAGTAGTGAAGTTTTTATTTGGATTCCAAGCACTCACCCTTTTTCCCTTGTAGAGTTAAGATCTGAATTAAGCTTGGTTTCTTCAGTGTCTATGGAGGCTGACAAAGAGTGATGAACAAAATCTGTTAATTTTTTGTGTGTTTAGAAATAAATCATGATAGTATTAATAATACTTATGGGGACTCTTGTTAACAGAAGAGTAATCCTGCTTGGTACCTACATAGGGCATTGCATTAGTCAAGGCTGCAGACTTGACTCACAGATCTTTTCTACTTGCATGAACAATTTCTTACAACTATATATTGAGCCACTACTCTGTGCTGATTTATAGTATAGCATCTCACATACTGTCTTCATATAGCTATTACTTATAACAATCATATGATTCATAGAATTAAAATATCTTATGCCAAGCTTTGAAAAGGAAAAATTGAAAGTATCAAAGTAGTTAAGTAATATAACTTGCTTAAAGTAAGGTAATTATCATACAAGATGGGGTTATATATGGAAGTAGATTTAACCAACTTAAGGATAAGAATTCCTGTCTCTATATTTTTGTGTTAGAGACTGTAAAGTTGTGATGGAGAACCAAAACAAGCTTAAAGACCTGTTTTGTTCAGCCTACATAGAGTTTATTTTTTCCAAAAAATCTGGATGTGAATTTTTATAGATGGAACTATTTTCTGGAATTATTATGCATGATTATCTTAAACCACCCTGAAATGTCTGGTTCTGTCTTTTATTTAAGGCTGAAGGTTGGGTAATGTCCATCTACTTTATTTATTATGTGTATGTAGATAGATATAGAAAATAAACTAACATAGCTATTGCAGTTTTATTGTTTTTGGTGGGGAATGCGAATATGAATCACTTAGGGAAACACTGCAACATTTTTTAAATATTTGGAGATATTTTACTTTTCAGTATTGAAGTGAGAAATTTTCAAAATTTCTTCATTCTCTCCTGATTTCAGGTCATGCTTTCCATGAATAGGAAGAGCCAGAGGGATTTTCTCCTGTAATCCTCATCCATATGTCTTTGCTAATGAATTAATTGCTTACTAATGCATCAACTTTGATCTAAATTGGCTGATAGACAGACATATTTTAAAAAGAGGCTTTGAGAATGTCTCAGTAGCTCTACCTACTCTGGAAAGTATGAGAAGCTATAATCACAGTGAGGTCGATATAAAATTTCTACTCTCTTATGTCTTACTTGCTGCTACAATGATTATTATTAATGTTTAATTGTGATAATTTTTGTTATTTATGTTACCGTATCATAGAAATGCATTTTTAAAATTTTATACACAAGAGTCAATATGCTTTTTAAAAATTATACTTTGAATGAATAATAACTTTCAAAAAGCAATTCTGTTTTTTCATTACCAAGTAAGCTAGTTAATATTCAATAAATGTTTGTAAAATTGTTTAACATTTTCCTCAAAAATTATAATAAGTGAATTAAATGAAGAAACAGTTGAAAATTCAGATGAGATGGCCATGGATTTTAATGTAGCTGTCATTTTTATATTGTACCACATAGAGCCAATTTTGGTATGCATTTGACAAATTCCACCTGTAAGCTATGATAACAAAATTTCACAAGTATCTTATGGTAACTTTTACTACTTTAGTCTCACATGATATATCATAATTATTTTAGTATTTTTTTAAAAGTCCTAAATGTTAGTCATTTCTTTACTTAGATATTTCCATGTCTTCCAAAAGTACCATTTGGACAATCAGTAGAGTCTCAGTAGAATTTAGAAAGAACTTTGGAAGGATTTCATTTCTATTAATTCAAAGATAAAGATACCTCAGAACAGCATGAAATTCCTAAAACCTTATGAAATTATAGCTCTTGTATAATAAATAATAGTAATGAGTATTTTATTATCATATTTTAACTACATCACAGATTCTTAACTCAGAATTATTTAGCCTAGAAATGAAATTCAAAGGGTACAAATAATATATCTATTCATCAATTCTTTAGCATGTTTGTCACCAAAAAATTTCTTAAGACTGAGTTTGAAGAAGAAAATTAGAGACTATTAAGGAAATAAACCTTATTCATTTAAGAAACCCATTCAGAACATTTGAAAATATACTATTGTCTAAAAATTAATTTGCAGTTATTTTTCTCGGAATTTAATAAGTGAGAAAATGACTTTGTTTCTAAGAATGTTTTCTTAGTCATTCTTTTTCCAGTAAGCATTTTTTGTGTGGTTACTGAATGCTAATTATTGTTCACAAAGGTAGGAACCTCAACAGGATAAGTGAAGTTAGGAGAAAGAGGGAAGAAATCCACCTGCTAAGACACAGTGTATGAAATGCTTTGAGATATGCAGGAGAGGGACCTCCTGTTAAAAAGTTAGATTTGGAGGTCAGGATAATATACATATGGTAAAACTGTTAAAGTCACTGATATTGTGAGGAAAAGATTCATAACAAAGAGAAATAAACTGGCTATGGTGACTCATGCCTGTAATGCCAAAATTATGGAGCCTGACGCAGGAGGATTACCATGAATCCTGGATTTTTTTTTCATGAAGGAAACAAAGCAATTGCAGTACCAACTGCTGTTCTGTGTTAATGAGGTAACTCAGCTTTTAACTAACAAAGTGTGTTGCATACATGGTGAATTCCAGGCTGTCATTGGTAACAGAGTGACAGTCTGTTTCAGAAAAAACTAACAGAAAGGAAGGAAGAAAAAAAGAAAAAAAAAAAGGAAGAAAGGAGGGAAGGAAGAAAGAAAAAACAGAGAGAGAAAGATTAGTCCGTGGGGGCTGGAGAGATAACTCACAGGTTAAGAGTGTCTCCAACCCAAGCAAGAGGGCCTGTGGGGACTTGAGATTACCTGAAATCAAGTCCCCAGCACCCATGTAAACTGAATGTGGCCATGGCCATCTATAAACCCAATCACTTGGGGAGAGGAGACCATTGAATTACAGCGGCTTGCAACAAGTGGCAGCTTTTGGAATCAGTGGGAAATGCTATCTCAAAGTTAAAAAGGCAAATAAGCGATGAAGGTGGGCCATTTAACATTCTCCTCTGGCCCCCACAGGCAATGAGCACATGCAGAGGCCACCACATTGGCACAGCCATATGCATCCACCATATCCACTCTACACACCACAGTTTCTACATTTACATTAAATAACTAAGTAAATAAATAGACATATGAAACAGTGGCCCAACATGTCCTAGGTGTGTTGAGGAAATCCCTTGTAAACAGACTATAAATCGGTTGTAGGAAAGAACCTCAAAAGGCAAGGTACAAGGGTAAAGCAAACCAAATATGGAACAAAAGAAAGAAAAATAAAGCATACCCACCCAAACTAGAAACTCGGTTAAGTCAAATACTATATCACCTGCAGGTAGATAGTAACAATGAAGTGAGACATGAACTTTCAGTGTGTTATATATTTAGGGAAAAGTTTGGGAGATACAGTGGGAGAAGACCTCACTGTTTAGCATCTGATTTAGAATGCATATCAACTTAATAGTTGTAATAAGGAATGATGAAATCCTTTTCCTCTGAATCCCAGAAGAAAGAGACCACAGAGAAAAGAATCCTTTACTTAAAAAAAAAAAAATGTGTTTTTTTTTCTTTTTTTCTAAAAGTATGAAGAGAGTGATAGCTTCAACACATGTACATCAGCCAAGGTTCAATCAGACAAACAGAACAGTTGAACATTACATGTGAATCTTAATGTACACATACATAGAGAGAAACACACAGGTATGTCAATTTAACACAAGTTTTGTAACTATAAACATTTATTTTTATAGGGAATTTGTTTATACAAGTATGGGGATTGACAAAGCACTTTTCACAGAACTGTCTCTGCATCTCATACTGAAGCCTGAAGTTCAGAAAGAGGCAGTCATATGGGATTACACTAAGCAAAGTAACACTCTATGTGGGTACAGTAAAACCTGTTCCCCTTACTTTGTTTGGCCTTGGCAGTAGGAAGGAGTACAGTCTTTTGGCTAGTGAGAAAACACTGAACCTTAAATCCATGGGGAAAAGGAGCAATTACAAGCTCCAGATGCCTAGGCACCTTAGCACACAAAAGTAGATGTGTACATGCACTCACACACATATGCACTATCAAATGAGCACTGCCTTCTTTCTATTCTCCAACTATCCTAGTACAACTGGATACATTCAAGAAAAAGCAATAATTCTGTGAAATATATTTTGACTGCTCTCCATGAGCAGTTATAAAGCTATCACAATATGCCACTTCAGAAAGACAAAGCCATGGTGACTGTAAGAGTGAAGGGGCTAGGGAACAATTATGTTTCACTAATGTGCTTGTATTGAAAGACAAATGAAGGATGGAACTATCTGAGCATGGTTGTTTCTCCAGTTCCAGGCAGTTGTGATTTAAAACCATGTTTGCGAAAACCAGGGCTGAAGAAATTGCCTGGTGGTTAAAGGTGCTTGCTTGCAAATCCTTTTGACCCAGGTTCAACTCCCCAAAACTTGTATAAAGCCAGATGCAAAGTGGAGAGTCTTTCAGTTCCTATGCAGCTGCAAAAGACCTAGTCTCATAGCAGGTGGAACACAGGCACTTCAAAGTTTTCTTCTGACCTCTACACATATGTCGTGGTGTGGGAGCCCCCCCCATACATACATAAACACAAATAAATATAAATAAATAAGTAAGGGTAAGAGGGCTCAATGGTTCACAGAAGAGTGTAAAGTTGGATAATAAGAGATGAGTATGCATATACATGAATTTCAATGAAATGCTATGAGTAAAAGCAATGTCATGAGCAAGGAGTAAAATGTAAAAAAGAATGTATCACTGGAACACCAAAAGGAAGAAAAGTATTTTGGGGCATGTCAGAGCTTCTTCAGAAATCACACTATTGAATATAATCCAATACTTTTGAGCATGGGGGTGGATATCTACTGTGCCTGGAGCTCTGTCATTGGGAAAGAAGAATGAAAGGCAGACTAGAAGGGCTACTTTCAAGTGATTTTAAACACTATTAGAATGCACTGCTATGGCAGATACAGGTTGTGAAAGGAAATAATGTGTCTTTCTCAAGAACGAAAAGGACTGAAATTGCTCTAGACATAGGCAAAAAATGAAAATAGTACTGTTTTATAAGTACTGAAAATCTCTATAATGCTAACAACTTCTACAACTTTTTCTGATTAACTAAGAACAGAAAACTCCCATTTTCAACTTCAGTTACTCATACTACTTATATGGCAGTTCAAACTGTTATCACATCTCCTATCAAATGTGAAAGAAGACTTTTAACATAACAGTGACAAATAAAAGTCCTAGGAAGGAAGAAGAAAAAAAAAAAAACAACAGAAAACAGTGAGTTCACTGAGCACTCATTTACATTTTAAATAATAAACAACATGTATGAGCTATCATTATGTCCTGCACTAGCCATGTTTTATAAGCTTATAAATCCAAAGAATATTTCATTAACCTTGAAAGGCAATAAACCTTAGGATTATGAATTGTATTTTGAAATACATAAGAAAAGCATGCTTTGTGCACAAATCTGAGTTATCTCTTAAAACCTTGAGTGTTAGGAAACATAGGGAAGCACACCTTATTAAAATGCACAGGTTATTACAAAATGAAATTGGAGTCTGACCTTTCACTTTAACCAAAATTGTCCATGTAAAAACAAACCAGAACACCCATTTAAAGTCACAAAATGCTACAGATATATTAGACTAGATACAGGGATGTACTTCCTCCAACAATGTCCCACTTCCAAAAGGCTCCACAGCTTTCCTAAACAGTGCCACTAACTAGTGATTAAGTATTCAAATACAGGAGGGTATCATGGACATTTTACATTTAAACCACCGGAGATGGTTTTAGGGAATAAATGGGTCAAATAGCATACAGTAATGACTGTATTCTGTCACCCTAAAACCTATGAGGATAGGTTAAAAAAGACTATATAGGTACTGTGGTAGGGAGAGGCCATGATAGGTCCCCCAAATATCCCAAAATATACGGTCTTCATTAAGTTAGAAATGAATTTATTTTAATATATAAACTAGTAAACAGAAATCCTAAACTATGCAAGTGACTGTTCCATCAAGTCATCCAAAGTTCCAGGCTCCCTATAATTGCTGCTTTTCTACTTAACTTCATGTACATAGAAACATCTAATTCCCACACTGTAGGAAAGGGAAAGACAAAGTCCAAGGCATATAGGTTCATCAAAATGTAAATACCCAGAGGATTGTACACAACTTTTCTACATTCATCTCATTAGCCCCATCTACACAATACAGCCAATACTAGCTAAGAGAAGATAACACAAGTAGTTTTCATCTGAGTATCCATGTATTCAATTTAAACTTTAGTAGCTATACTAAATGTAACATATTATACAGTATATGACAGAATTGTATATAAATAAATATATACATATAATAAAAATAATATAATTATATAATATAATAACTATATTCCAGGTTTTGGAAACAGCAGATTAAACAATTTTCTAAGAAAGAAAGAATGATATGTATGTTTCAGGCATGTTCACAACCCATATGAATCCCTATATAATAGAGGTCAACTTCTCATCATATTGATGTCTAAATAATTTGATGATCATTAACCCCAGATAATCACTTCCTCCATGTATTTACAATGGTTGTTTAAAAATAGAGAATGAAATATAATAATTTGCTTTAAAAGTGCAAGCCTCTTAGAAGGATGAAAGTATACCACAAGACTTGAAGAAATCAATGAGTAATTTGGTATACTAGCTGTGGAATTAAAAGACCAAAATAAAGGAGCTATTTTAGCAAGATACAATCACACAACTCACAAGTAAAAATGTGCACTTTGCATTAAAAATGTATAAATGTCTGAAACATGAAATCGTTCACTTGTATATAACAAATCACATTTTACATTGAGACAAAAATAGTAGCAGTTCAGAAATCTTCATCAGAAAACAAACCTATAATTGACTCTTCCATTCATTGTTGATCACAGGGACATGCCATTTGTCCTTTCACACCATCAACAATGATTTCATCTGAGTACCCTTCTAAGCATGCCCATTTTATAATTGAATGAATTCACTGCAAAGTCATTTCCCCCCATATTTTCTTCATACCCATTTTCTCAATACTCAATACTTAATACATCCTGATAAACAAGGCATCATATGGTATTGAGTGTTAATTAATGTCTAATGTACCTCATCTTTAGCCTTGTGTCCATTAATAGTTAATACCTTAATATTACCTTTATTTTTAAAAGGTTTAATTAGAATGTACAATATTAGGTTTCATGACTTTATTTTCATGCAATTTTTTTTCTGATTCTTCTCCTCTCCCAACTTTTGTATCCTTTGTACTTTTCCACCTAACTCCTCTAGCCCTCATTCTGCTGTAATTTCACTTGTGTCTCATTGCCTTCACCCTCCTTCCTCAACACCTCTTTTCCATTATTATATTCTATAGTTTCATAACCTATTTCCACACTTACCCAAATTATAGACATACCTATGATGATTATAAACTAGGCTCCACATGTGAGAGAGGGCATTGTCTTTCTGAGTCTGAGTTGCCTCACTTAACATGATATTTTTCATATCCATCCATTGTCCTAAAATTTTCATTATTTCATTTTTCTTAATGTCTTGAATAAAATTCCATTGTGTATATGTAGCACCTATTCATTATATGGTCCTGGTTACAGGCATCTAGGCTAGTTCTATTTCATTGCTATTGTGTATAGTGCGGCAATTAACATTAGCATTTACCAATCTCTGTGGTTTATAGCCAGGAATTGTATATCTGGTTCATATGGTCATTCTATTGCTATGTTGTTGTTGTTTGTTTTGTTTTTTTTTTTTTTTTGAAACCTCCATACCTATTTGCAAACCAGGTGTACTAGTATACAATCACACCAGCAGTGAATAAGGGGTCTTCTTTCCCCACATCTTAATCTCTTTTCTTGTTAACAGTCATTGTTACAGGGATAAAATGGAACCTCAAAGTAGTTTCAATTTGTATTCTCTGGTGGCTAAGGATGTTGAACATTTTTTAAAGTATTTATTGGTTATTTGCATTTATTCTTTGGAGGACTTTCATTTTTCAGTGCATTTGTTAATTGACAGCTTTTTGCTTTTTGTAGTGGTTACATTTTGCAGTTAATTATATATTCTTGATATTAGCCTCCTGTTTGTAGTGTATCTAGGAAAGATTTTTCTCCCATTCTTCAAACTGTCTGCTCTGTTGATCATTTCCTTAACTGTACAGAAACCTTTCAATGTCATGTATTCCCATATGTTAGTTCCTGTTGCTAATTCTTGTGCTGTTGGAATTATGTTCAGAAAAGTAGTATCTACGGCTATATATTGAAGTGTATTCCCTATGTTTTCTTCTATAAGTTTCAACATTTCATGTTTTAACTTAAGACCTTTGATCCACTTGAAGTCATTCCTGTACAGAGTGAAAGATATAGGTTTAATTTCATTCTTATGCAGGCAAATATCTACTTTTACCAGCACCATTTGTTAAATATGGTTCTTTCTACAGAATGTTTTTGAATTAAGTGTTCTTATCTGTGTGGATTTATTTCTGAGTCCTCTATTTTGTTCTATTGGCCCATGGGTCTGTTTTGGTGTCAGTAATGTGCTATCTTTATCACTATGGATCTGTAATATAATTTCATATCAGGGATAATGGTATCTCTAGTAGTCATCATTCTAGAGAGGATTTCTTTGGCTGTTTTCATTCTTTGATATTTCCAAATGAATTCTTGCTTTATTTTTCTTATTCTGTGAAGAATATCATTGGAATTTTGATGGGGATTTCATTGATTCTGTAGATTACTTATGGTGATATAGTCATTTTCACAAGAGTAATACTTCCAATCCAAGAGTATGGAAGGTTTTTCCATTGTCTACTTGCCCCTTTGATTCCTTTTGTTGGTGACTTAAAGCTTTCTTTGTAGATTATTTCACTTCCTTCGTTAGGTTTTTTTCCCGGATTCTTTATATTTTTGGGGAAGAAGGAAGCTATTGTGTTCCTAATTTCTTTCTAAGCAAGTTTCTTATTGTTATATGTGAAATGTACTGATTTTTTATGTTGACTTCCTGCTAGGTTACTGAAAGTGCTTATTAGCTGTGAAGAGTTTTTTGGTACAGTCTATGAGGTTTGTTAGTATAGAATCATACTGTCTGGGAAGAGGGATAGTTTGACTTCTTTCTCACTTATTTTTATCCCTTTTATATATTTTTTTATTGCTCAATATAACCAATTTCTTCCATTCTTTTACTTTTTTCAATGTTCCCTGATAACCGTGCTTTTGGAAGAATTATTTACACTATGGTACTGGTAATTCTTTTCTGTCATAGGTCTTAGTATTTGTTTGGGTAAAATGCCTAGAGCAGTTCCAAAAAGGACTTTCTTTCCTTGTCTGCTGTGTGTGTGTGTGCGTGTGTGTGTGTGTGTGTGTGTGTAGAGAGAGAGAGAGAGACAGAGGTTATTATTTTTCTCATTTATGTTTATCCAAGCTTTCTAAAAATATGAGCCATTTAGTATAACTAATGATAAAAGGTAAATATGCTTTTTAAACTGCTCTGCTTTTATCTTAAGTAGGAAAACTTTGGGACCAAAAAAAATATATATACTAACTGTGACTAAAGAGTAATTTTAATACCCATGATTAATGGTGCAAATAAAATGAAAACCCACCACTACTCAGCATCTTCTTTAAGAAAAAAAGTGATGCTTACTAATTTCTAATGGAACAAGCAACAACTCTAGATGCTGATGCTTTTCAATTAGTGAAGAAATTTTCTTTGAATTAAAATGGAGGGTTTCTTTTTTTAATTTTCCCCCAATAAGTCCCCTAGTGGAGAGAGACTCTCTAGTCTCAGCAGATTTAGAAGTGACTAAACAATACCTAATTAGAAGCTTTCATTAGACAAGAAATGTCTCCACTTAGCTGATTGGAATATACTGGTTGAAAAGAAAATGTATTTTTTTCCCCTTAAGACCTCCTTACAATGTGGCCTAGTTGAAAGCTTGCAGTGTGACAAGGATTGTTCTCATTTTAGATAGCAAATGATTTTTATGATCAATTTTCGTGCTTCCTTCTGAACCTGGCAGGACTGAGCTGACGGTGCAACTTTCTGCCAAAAAGGCAGCAGAAGCATTTAGTGCAATTTACCATAGCTTTTACAGATATCAACTCGAGGCAGCTAGAATACCATTACCTTCAGGACTCCAGTCCTGGCTGACTGATACATCTGATGTGTGTGAATTCCTAGAATATTTCTTAAATTTGTCTCTGATGTCTCTGATTATTGGACAGAAAACAAGAAATGAAATAAAAGAAGAAAGAAATTTGTCTTTCTGTTTTTTGTAATGTGTAGTATTTCAATGCTAATGTCTTCTGTTTTTAGTTCAGTATATCAAAAAGCATTAACATTATTCATTGATATCAAAGGGGAGACCTGGAGGTTGTTTGTTGTTTGTTTGTTGTTGTTGTTTTTTTCCCAGTGTATAAATAGAAGAGGATAATGAAGAGCTATGGTGCTTTCCACAGCTAGAATTGCCTTATCAGAAATTGCAAGTTACAGCAAATTAGAGACTCAAAGAAAAAATGGATAGTGGCTCTTGATAACAAGTTCAATAGTTTGGATTTAAACCGAGAAAATATAAAATTTTATTGCTGATTATTATATTGGGAAAAAAAAGAAACAAATAAATAAGGAAAATATTTATAAAATCCTTTGATAAGCCAAAAACTTCAGGACCATACCTCATGTATATAAATATTGCTTATTTTAATAGCAGTGACCAGTGAAAGCTAAGCGTAGCATTCCCCTTAACATATTTTTTTCTCAGAAAAAAATGTATATTTATGACTCTCACACAAATATAAAAATGGACAGTGTTTGTGTACATGCTCTTCTGGGGCCAAAATCAACTGATACATATGAAATAAAAGAATGTAAAGATGAACTGTAATGTAAATAACAGTTTTTCCACACATGGGAGAGGGGAAATAGAAGAGTCAGATACATCAATATCAGACTTGAGAGAATATATGCATCTATCATTGCCTGAGTTCTAAACCACGAAAATAGCAAGACAGTAAACCAGAGGGTGCGGGTAGTTTTCCACTAAGATAAAAACTTTTCATTCTATATTGCTTTAAAATTAGAATAGGTCGATATAGACTGGGGTGGTTTCTCTTTGACCCATTTATACATCTTCTCTACCCCATCAACCAGTTTCTATGCCATTCTCATTATTTTGAATCCTCAATTTCTCTTTCTCCTTGCCCAGCCTCCCTGTCCTTGCTCTCTGCTTATCAAACAAAATGTTTCTCGCTTCTCTCTCTCTCCCTCTCTCACAAACACTTTCTTTCTTTATTTGTTCTTCCCCTTTATTGCTTTCCTTCTCTTGAGCCCCAATTCTTTCACATTTACAAAATTCAAAGTAAAAACAAATAGCCCCAAACAGTTAATTTTAACCACTTGAACAAAATGTCCTAAAGGTACTGTTTAAGCATTCAAATACCTGGAATTTTTCAAACTTGTCAAATCAAATTTTGGTGGGTAACAGAGCTGAATCTTTTTGACAGTGAGTTTCAGTTTTAGTAAAGTTAAAAAAAAAGTAGTATCTAAAACCATATTCCTGTAATCTAATTAAATATAAAATATATGACAGTACAAAGCAATCAAGTGATATGGGAATAGAAAAGGGCAGGAAGAAACAAAACGGGAAGCATCATTAGGAATTACAAAAGTAACCATCCCTAGAATTTTCCTCTACATCTGGCAAAGATTATTACACGTTAAATTTCTGGTATATGAATTTTTTTTATTTAAATTCATTTTGTGGAATGAAATCCAGGTCAGGCTAGGCAAATGCTCAACCACTGGCCCGTTCCTTCAGCCCAAGAATATCTATTAATAATGATTAATGCTCATTCTAGGCACTAGGAAAACTATGCTTTTTATTATTTTACTCTTAGTACAGAATAATATACTCAGACAGTTGTTAGATAATGAACACAAAAAAGAAAAATCATAGTCGTAGAATGACATTAGTTCTCTTTGTGTGCATGTGCATGCATGTGTATGTGTATGTGTCTCTGTGTGTCTGTGTTTTCATTCTAGTGTCTTTTTACTGGGGACATATTCAAAGATGTCATGCCACAGCTTCTCAATTATTTGTAGTTCCAATTCTAAGAAATACTTTTTCTTTGACCAATTTAAAAATATTGCATTGTCTCCTAAATAGTGTAATGGTATAATAATATTTAACTATTACATAAATCCAATATTCATTTGGTTGTACCAGTTGAAAATAATTTTTGTTTGCAGTTCAGGATTCAATTCTGATTATTTATGGGTTAGAAGTATATCTGGTAATATTTATAGCAGTCTGCTCAATTTCTAGGACCCAATCCAAATTTTTGTTTATGGAATAAACACATTTTTAACATTGTTGTTAAATACATTTTCTTCTTTCTTTGAACTAACAATATCTCTCTATGACTATAACCATTACACATTTTAGAATGATTGATGATATCAACCTCTTAAATGACTAAATGAGTATACAATTATGTTGTTGAGATATACAACATATATAAATTTTGTTAACTATGTTATTAAATGTAAAATATAAATTGGATTAAACTTGTTTGACTGTTTATTTCAAGCATAAATAGGATTTCATTAATTTTATGATCATTAACTTGAAATTATGTATGATTTGAATTTTTACATTTTGTAGACATGGCTTGCCACAGTTTTATTGATGAAGTGGAAAGAATCATGGCAAAACTCAGTGGTTCTAGAAGATAATATTAAAGAATAAAATTTTAGCCATATTATCTATAGTTGAATAAGCTTATATATATATATATATATTTAAATTATCCATTGTAAAATAATCTCAAATTTATCAAGCTTAAAAATTTATTTTAAGCCAGGCATGGTAGAGTGCACCTTTAACCCCAGCACTCAGGAGGCAGAGGTTGGAGCGTCACTGTGAAGGAGGCCACCCTGAGACTACATAGTAAATTTCAGGTCATCCTGGGCAAGAGTGAGACCCTATCTCAGAAATTGAAAAATAAAAACAGGCTGGAGGGATGGCTTAATGGTTAAGGCATTTGCCAGCAAAGCCAGTGGATCCAGGTTCTATTCCCCAGGACCTATATTAGCCAGATGCACAATGGGCTGCACACATCTGGAATTTACAGTGGCTGGAGGCCCAGGCTCACCCATTCATTTCTTCATTTCTTCTCTCTCTCTCTCCCTCTTTTGCTGTTAAATAAATAAATAGTATTTTTAAAATATTTAATTAAAGTTTTTTTTTTTTTTTTTTTTTTTTTTTTACTAAATTGTGTTTGCTCATTAGTTATTTATCTTGAGCAGGTTGTGCCTCATTCTAAAATTTCATAAGTAAATGTTTAGTACTTTTAGAATTAATGCTCTTCAGACCCACAAGCATTTCTTGTTTTATGTATTCTGGCTCGTTTGGGTTTCTTAATGTTATTTTTCTCAGGATTTAAATGTTTGTACTGGGCGCTGGTTATTGCACTTGTCTGCAAAGCCTAATGACCCAGGGTCAGTTCCCCAGTACCCACATAAATCCAGATGCACAAGGTAGTACATGAATTTGGAGTTTGTTTACAATGGCTAGAGGCCCTGGCATGATCATTCTCTCTGTTTCTCTCTCTCTCTCTCTCTCTCTCTCTCTCTCTCTCTCTCTCTCTCTCTCTCTCTTTGTTGCTCTGTCTCTCTCTATTTCTAATAAATAAATTAAATATTTTTAAAAGAGTATGCAAATATATTTAGACAATAGATAAGTCTTCTAGAAATTATTACCTAGACTTAATTTGTTCTACAAGGCAGTGAACCATACTTGACCTCATTTTTCTCTTTAGAAAAATTCAAACCATAGATTTTTCTCATTTTCACATAACAATAGAGAAGAATTAAATACCGAAAGGAAAGATTCTACAACTTTATCAATAAATTATTGCTATATATACAGATAGATAGATAGATAGATAGATAGATAGATAGATAGATAGATAGATAGATATTTGAAGCAGGACTTTCTTCAGAAAATAAAAATATAGACTTTTTTTCTGAATTGAGTAAGTATACTTTCACATTGTCTTTGAATAATGATTAGTTTTTTGTTGTTGTTGTTATTTTGTTTGTTTGTTTGTTTTGTTTTTTCAAGATAGGGACTTACATTACTCCAGGCTGACCTGGAACTCACTATGTAGTCTCGGGGAGGCCTCAAACTCACAGTGATCAACCTACCTCTGCCTCCCAAGTGCTGGGATTAAAGGTGTAAGCCACCATGCCCAGCTTCTGATTAGTTTTTTTATGCCTTATTTAATGTTAAGAAGTTTTAAATCATCATCAAATAAAAATAGTGCTAATAGGTTTCTTTGTATATATTTAATTTAATAATACTCTAATCCACATTTCATACTTTTAAATTAACATATATTGGGATTACATATGAATAGAGTTCAGAATGGCATTCAACACATCCCTTCTCCATACGTTGACAATATCATGGAATAAGCATTATATCTTAGCCTTACCATTTCTTTACCTTCACAGTCTTTGAGCTACTCTCTTCCAGATCTTCATAAAATTGACAATTGGTTGTTTTTAACCCTAGTCATCCTCTGCTGTAGAACATTAGAACTGATATTCCCTATATTCATGTTCACCCACACTCTATTAGTCACAATCATGCTTCCAATGTAAGTCAACACTCTCATTTTCTCTATAGGGAGATAGATCATACGGTATTTGTCTTTCTGGGTCTGGCCTATTTCCGTTAACATAATGTCCTCCAGCTCCATCTATTTGGTTGCAAACAAGATTTCATTCTTGCTTGTGGCTAAATGATAGTCATTTATACATATATATCACAGTTTCTCTATCTATGCACTGACTGACAACTAGGTTGATTTCATATCTTAGCTCTTACAAATAGTGTTTCAGTGAATATTAACATGCAAGCATGTCTTTGGTAAGCTTTTTACATTTCCTTTGATTATATATATATACACAGAAGTTGGGTAGATGAATCATAAGGTAGACCTATTTTTAGTTTTATGAGGAACCTCAATACTATTCTCAATAATGGCTGGACTAATTTATATTTCCACCAACAAACATCTATAGCAATTGATTTTCAGTAAAAATATCAAAACATCCCTCTTCAACAAACGATGTTGTTGCTGGATATCCAACTGAAGAAAATTGAGAGTCTCATATCTTTCACCCTACAAAAACAACAAGCAAAATGGATCTGAGGACCTAAGTGTGAAACCAGAAACTATAAAGCTAGTAAAAACAAACATAGAGGGCTGGAGAGATGGCTTAGCGGTTAAGCGCTTGCCTGTGAAGCCTAAGGACCCCGGTTCGAGGCTCGGTTCCCCAGGTCCCACGTTAGCCAGATGCACAAGGGGGCGCACGCGTCTGGAGTTCGTTTGCAGTGGCTGGAAGCCCTGGCGCGCCCATTCTCTCTCTTTCCCTCTATGTGTCTTTCTCTCTGTGTCTGTCACTCTCAAATAAATAAATAAAAAATGAACCAAAAAAAAAAAAAAAAAAACATAGAGGAAGCCCTTCAGGACATCAGGCAAAAAAAAAATGGCATTTTTGGATACAACCACTAAAATGCATGAAACAAAAAGCCAAAAATAGGTAAATAGGATTATGTCACATTAGCTTCTGCAAAGCAGTGGAAACAGTCAACAGAATAAAGATATGACCTAGACATTGAAAAAAAACCATATTGGCCAAATGATCTTCTGATTTAAGAATTCACTAAACAAAACAAAACCCCAGAAATGCATTGAAAATGGGAAAATTATCTTAACAGACATATGTCAAAAGAAGACAAATGGATAACCAACAAGTATATGAAAAAATGTTGTTTACATCATTTGGCTACAGGGAAATGTCTACAATGAAAATTCATCAAATCAAACAATAAACAGTGTTTTAGTATAAAACAGGTTGATGTGAAACTTTATATGTAGTTGAGGATGAACTTGAACTCCTAATATTATTGCCAGTAACTACCAATTCTGGAACCATAGACAGGTGTAATCATGCTCAACTTACAAACAGAAGTTTAAAAAATTATTTGTTGATTGATTTGCATAAAGAGAGAGATTAAGAGAAGAGAGAGACAGAGAGAAAGGGAGTGAAAGGGCCCCAGCTACTGCAAACTCCAGATGCATGCACTACTTTGTGCATCTGTCTTTACGTGGGTACTGGAGAAATGGATTCAGGTCCTTAAGCTTTGGAGGCAAGTGCCTTAACTGCTGAGCCATATTTCCAGCCCCTCAAACATAATTTTTTAAATATTTTTGTTTATTTTTTCTTTATTTGAAAGTGACAGAGAAAGAAGGAGAGAGAGAGAGAGAGAGAGAGAGAGAGAGAGAGAGAGAGAGAGAGAGAGAGAAAGAGAAAGACAGAGACAGAGAGAGAGAGAGAATGGGCGCACCAGGGCCTCCAGCCACTGCAAACGAACTCCAGATGCATGTGCCCCCCTTGTGCATCTGGCTAATGTGGGTCCTGGGGAAACGAGCCTTGAACCGGGGTCCTTAGGCTTCACAGGCAAGTGCTTAACCACTAAGCCATCTATCCAGCCCAAACACAAATTTTTAAAGTCAAACATTCTAAAACAAAACAATCCAAAAACAAGCCAAGTTGATTCTTACATGCTGAAGAATAATGGTGGAAAGATAGTAAAGGTCCTTTTTCTTAAATAAGCCATTATCTTTCTATTAAATCAGAAAATGTTTTTAGTCCAGTAAAACCAAAGTGGTTCCTAACACACAGACTTGAATATGAGCAGAGGTGATTCAGGCAGTGTCAGGTATGCACAGACAAAGATAGTGCTGTATGTTCAGAGCCAGGGCTAAAGTGAAGTCACATGATATAACATGGGTGAGTGCTACCAATCAATTCATTTTATATCTGATTTCTAATTATTTATGGTCTTTGTACACTCAGAAACCTTTTACTGTCATGAAATTTCTGTGATCCCCAAATTCAGTTACATAAACTCTTAGTTGTCTCAATCCAGTTTAAGATGCTATACAGTATAATGTACATGAACCTTCAAAACAGTAAGCTAAGCAAAAGATGCCACGTGCAAAAGGCTACATATTATATCAGTATATTTATTTTTTTTTAAATATTTTTTTTAATTTTTATTTATTTATTTATTTGAGAGCAACAGACACAGAGAGAAAGACAGATAGAGGGAGAGAGAGAGAATGGGCACGCCAGGGCTTCCAGCCTCTGCAAACGAACTCCAGACGCGTGCGCCCCCTTGTGCATCTGGCTAACGTGGGACCTGGGGAACCGAGCCTCGAACCGGGGTCCTTAGGCTTCACAGGCAAGCGCTTAACCGCTAAGCCATCTCTCCAGCCCTATATCAGTATATTTATAACCGATATCCAGAGAATGAGAAAAGGAATAAACTAGGAGGCTATCATGTTCTGGTAAGGGGAGTGGTTGCTAATTTGAGAATATTTCCTTTTGGAATGATGAAAGTGTCTTAATTTTTTGTGTGTGTGATGCTCATTGCACAATTTTGTGACTATGATAAAAACTATTGAATCAAATGTTTTAAATGGCTAAGTTTATGGTATATAGACTACATCTCAATAAATCATAAAATAAGCAGATTGTGAGTGGAAAAATGTTCAGCAGTTAAAGGAACTTGTTTGCAAAGCTTGGTGACCTGGGTTTGATTCCCTAGTACTCACATAAAGCTAGATACATAAAGTTTGTTAGCAGTGGTAATAGTCCCTGGCATACCTATTAGCACTTGCTCTCTCTCTCGCTCGCTCGCTCTCGCTCTCACTCTCTCCTTGAAGAGATTTTTCAGTGGTTAAGGGGCTTGCCTGCTAAGCCTAAGGATCAGGGTTTGGTTCCCCAGTACCCTCATAAAGCTAAATGCACTAGGTGGCACATGTGTCTGGAGTTTGTTTGCAGTGGCTAGAGGCCCAGGTGTACCCATTCGCCCCTGCCCCACATCTCCCTGCCTCTTTTTCTCCCTCTCTCATAAATACATAAACATTTTGTTAATTAAGCATGTTGCATCTTGAAAAACAATTGCATAAGCAGTGGTATACTGTCAAATGTATACCAATTAAATCTGAAAATGTATTTCTGCCAGGAATGTAGTTTATATTTTGCTCACTTTGGCAAATGCAACTATGAAGATATATGAGGTAGGGTATGGCTGTATGCCAGGCTGACCTGGAACTCACTATGTAGTCTCAAGGCAGCATCAAACTCACAGTGATCCACCTACCTTTGCCTCCCGAGTGTTGGGACTAAAGGAATGCAACACTACACCTGGATTCCAATTATTTTCTTAATGTAAGCCTTACTCCTAATATAACAGCTGTAAACATGATATACTTGTAAATTTAATTTACATTATTAGCATTTTTCATCACTATTTTGAGTATAGAAAATTAACAAAATAGTAAGGCATAACTTGATGTGTAAGATAAATATTCACACCGTGGATGATTACAAGTTACCACTGTGTCATTACATGAGTTTGGAAGAGACACACAGAATTGCACTGTTGTATAGAATCATCACCATACAGGTAATTCTACTTGTGAATAATCCCCAGAGCCTAGATGATAGCAAAATGTAACAAAATAAGTAGGATGTTTTGAGTATGTGATATCTATTACCTTTGTTTTAATTAGTTGTGCTTCTATGTTTTAGCCTCATGGTGACACACTGTTAAAGTAACTGTCTGAGGTAGGAAGGTCTGCATTGATAATCTGCATTGATAATCCGAAGGCTAGTTTGCAAGCTAGATTTGACGTATTGAGATTTGTGAATATGTAACCTTAAATTAAATATACTTAAAAAGAGAAACAAAAAAACTACATATCAATCTTCCCAGTGTACAAGTAGCTGAGGCAAGAGGATCATGATTTACAGGCTAACCTGTTAAATATATACTTAAATTCAGTTCAGCCTTGGAATGATAGAAAAATCTTTTTAAAAATATTTTCTTTGCAAGGAGATAGAGAGAGAAAGAAGAAAGGAAGGAAGGAAGGAAGGAAGGAAGGAAGGAAGGAAGGAAGGAAGGAAGGAAGGAAGGAAGTAAGTTAGTGGGTGTGCTAGAAACTGACACTATATATGAACTGATTCGTGTACCACTTTGTGTATCTGGTTTTATGTGCTTAATTGGGAACCAAACCCAGGCCATCAGACTTTGCAAGCAAGCTTCTTTAACTGCTCAGCCATCTCTCCAGGCTTATAGCAAAACTTTTTTTCCCAAAATAAAAACAAAGGAAATAAGAACAAGTGTAAATTTAAAATACATTGAACAGAATATTAATTTGAACTTATGGAGTTTCTAACATATTCAAGACACTCTAATGTGTGCTGGTAATACAAAAGGAAATAAATGTACACTTTTTATATTTAGGAATTGTTTAATCTAGTTGCTCAATAGACATACAAGCAAACCAAATGTTTTAAGAAATATATACAACACAAATATGTTCCAAGAGGTATGGAGAAGCCATGACAAAGTGACTGAATCATTGTGAAAATATGGGACTACTGTGTGAGTTGTCTTCTTAGAGAAAATAAAGAATTCAATAAGCTGGCCATTGTGGTACACACCTTTAATCCCAGCACTCCAGAGTCAGGCAGAGGTAGAAGGATTGCCATGATTTCAAAACCATCCTGAGACTACATAAGGAATACCATATCTGCCTGGGCTAGAGCAAGACCTTGCTTTGAAAAACAAAAACAAAACAAACAAACAAAAAAAGAATTTGATAAAAAGAATAATATTGAAACATGACAAAAGGAGATTTGTAATGAATGAACTATTTTTCTTCTTCTTCTTTTTTTTTTTTTTCCCCACAAGGTAGGGTCTCTTTCTCTAGCCCAGGCTGATGTAGAATGCACCATGGAGTCTCAAGCTGGCCTATAACTCACACTGATCCTTCTATCTCTGCCTCCTGAATGCTGGGTTTAAAGGCATGCTACAGAACACAACTATTCTTACAAGCATGACCAACAATCCCCAATGAGGAGGGTCCCTTCAGAGAAGGGAGGACAGGGAGATGGCTAACCATTGTACCAGCATGGCTGTCTACACACTGAGTATGTACATAACTGATAAAAAAAAATTAGATATAGCCAGGCAGGGTGGTGCATGCTTATAATCCAAGCACTCAGCAATTAGGATGCAGAGATAGGAGGATCATTGTGAGTTGGAGGCTACACTGAGACTCCATAGTGAATTCCAGGTCAGCCTTGGCTAGAGAGAGACCCTAGCATCTATGATTTATCTCTTAGAGTAATTATATGGAAATAATGTGATATTTGAAAGGACTATTTCTTATGTGATCCCAGAGTATCATAACATTCTTACACCTTATGGTTCTCTCTACTCCAACCCCAACTTTGGAAAGGCAATGATTTCTTTAGAAAGCATATGTAATTTTTTTCAGTCCCCATATGTAACCTTTCTGCACAGCTTGCCATTGTTTTTAAATGATAGTTTCAATTTTTCCACATACCCTACACAGAAAATCAGACCTGCTACTGCTCTGTTCAGATCTGTACCCCCATATTCCTTTCATACCCACCTTCCATGTACATACACTTTCACACACTATGAAGTCATCTTTATTTCCTCCAGAATTAACTAGGTTACTCTCATTGATGTTGTTTCTTATCTTCCATCTATCCTCTTTTATTCATTCCATGAATTGCACTATTCCACTCCCTCGCTCATAGAATCCCACCTGGCCCTAATTTGGATGAGATTCTCGTGGGTATTAATACAGGACTGCAAAGGCTGAAGGCAAAGTGGTCAAAGACCAGTTGAGCCACAATGACTGAGAAAGCATCTTACATAGGATCAGAAGCCATCTCCTAGGGTTGGCATCCCAAAGCCTGCAGAGAAAGGAAATGAGGTTGGAAAAATGCAGTTTGTTTACCTGGGAAAGAAGAAGAGTAATATGAAAGACTAATCCAGGTCCCAGTGAGACCTTCTGTTAAAAAGAGCAGCAGAGGGCTGGAGAGATGGCTTAGCTGTTAAGCGCCTGCCTGTGAAGCCTAAGGACCCCGGTTCGAGGCTTGGTTCCCCAGGTCCCACGTTAGCCAGATGCACAAGGGGGCGCACGCGTCTGGAGTTCGTTTGCAGAGACTGGAAGCCCTGGCGCGCCCATTCTCTCTCTCTCCCTCTATCTGTCTTTCTCTCTGTGTCTGTCGCTCTCAAATAAATAAATAAAAAATTAAAAAAAAAAGAGCAGCAGAGTGCATTCTGCTTTGCTATATGTATATCCTGCCATAGCAATAATAAGCACAATTTTGAGATATGTCCACTAATAACTCAGAGCTTAGTGGTAAGGCTTGAAGACCTTAGGAATGGCCATGCTGGGATCTGAAAACATAAATATTAGATTTGTTCAAATTTGTGTCATAATTTATTGATACATCCAGTTAAATAAACCAGCTTACTTCAAATATCACAAACATGTAACTAACACTCAGATTTCAGTCCCTCTTGTCATGCTCATCCCTAAGCACTCTCTTACTCTCATCTAAATGGAATTGGCTGTTACTGGACCCTATTCTGTTCCCAGTTTCTATCTGCATATGAGGCCAGAAAGATTATGAAACTAGTAGAGTAAGGTTTGCATATGCCAGGTATTAAAAGATGGTACAAAGTATCCTGCCATAATTGAAGCCTTCTGGAAACATTACGTTCACTTCTACCATTTAGTAAAGAACTTCTCTTTATTACAGTAAGCAATCGACTTATGTCCACCATTATACACAATAAAATGTACAATGAATAGTGTATACTATAATGAAAAAAAATAACCTCAACAACATTAATGTCACTGATTTCAACTCTGATGAAAGGCCCAAATAGTTATCATAACAAATTACTAAATTATTTTAATCATATCATATGTTATTTTCATTAAAATATTATTTGATATGGACTAAAAACATCATAGTAACATTTTCTTGGAATTTTGGAGTTAAATTTTCTTTTCTTTCTTAGGTAAAGACTGACCTGTTTCCCATATTAAAAATTGAGAAACATTTTCTACCTGTTCCATAAAATAATACAATCACCAAGATTATATACCCTCTGATAGAATGCCTTGAAAAATGCAACAACCTCTTGGATCCTTCCCAATAATTCATAACTTAAATCTAATCATAAGAAAATATGTCTAAACCTAATTGGAAGAACACTCTATAAGGAAACGCTGACTGATCCTCTTGTGAATCTAACTCTCGTTCCGTGAAATAAACCATACTGTTCTGTTAATTTGACAAAGATAGAAGATACCTGAAAATTTACTGTTTTATAAAGATATTTCATGAAATCAATAAAATGATCAGATTGTTACCAGCAAGTTTTTCTAAGATAAGTGTGTACAAATAATTTCATAACATGTTCCTGTTATTTCTCTCCACAGGTGATGCTGCTAATCTAACATGCAGAGCCTTCTTTGGGTACAGTGGAGATGTTAGTCCATTAATCTACTGGATGAAAGGAGAGAAGTTTATTGAAGATCTGGACGAAAATCGAGTTTGGGAAAGTGACATTAGGTAAAATATGTTTTTCTTCTTTTAACTTGTATAGTTGAGTTAACATTTGCTCTGTTAGGGAATAAAAAGTGAGCTAAAGCAAATGAACATTTATTTTTTTCAATTTATTTTGTTTTTTTATTATCTTGAAAGAAATACTATGATATTTAATGTCAAGTTAACAAAGCATGCTTAAGAACTGAGTATGGAATAGTACTGGATGAATAATATCATTTGTAAAGACCAAGAGTAATTTTAAAAGGAGTGTTTCACTAGTAAAAATAATGTAAACTATAGAATATATAGGAGCCCTTTCTATCCTGGCAAAAAATCACTACTCTTTTTCTTATGAAAGTGATTTTTTTTTAATACTGAGAGGAATTAGAGTGGTGTCAAATGCATGTATTTTAAGTATTTGAAAGGCTAAAGAAGAATGATTACAGTGAGTTCAATGCCAGCATGATTTACATGGTGAGTTTATAGCACCCTGGGCCAGAGTCTCAAAAATATAACCATACTAATTTCTGGCAAGAACTATTAACAAATTATTATGATGATTCAAAAAAAATCTGTCCATTTTCGTTTTGTGTTTTTGCATGTTTAAGCTGCCAAGCAGTATATAAATCACTTGATGGAATGATAAAGAGTATAAAACACTTTAATGATCTTTTTTACCCTGGCTGTAACACACACACACACATACAACTAATAGTGGAAATCCTATTAAGAAAATAAACCTTTAATATCCTACCTGCTTTGAATGCATAATGCATTCAATGAAGTGTCTTTGGGTTTCAATGTGCTTACATATTTATTCACTCAATGTTTAAGTCTCAAAGCATTCAATGCTGAAAGAAATTGCGTTTGGATATACAAACTGATTTCTAATCCGAACATAAATAAGAAAGGGCAATCATAATGATAACTAAATCATATTCAAATAAAAATAATGATAATTACTCATGATTTTATATCTAAAGGTTGAACCTTCTCATTGATATGAGGATTTAAACCATGCTTCTCCTTTTTGAATACTAAAATTTTAAATTTTTTATCAAGGGTGTAAGAAAAAAAGGTTTTTCTGTAGAAAATTAAAAAAAAAAAACATTTTAAATGCCATATAAGATCATTTCTACTGGGATTTTCTTTCTGGCAGAAAATACACAATATCTCTCCCTAGTGTTCCAATGGGATTCTGCAAAGCCCAGATGAGCAATTTTTCACTATGTTTTACAAATGTCCTTTTTCCATTTCTCACATATGAAACTTCACTGTTACCATTGACCCATACTTTGAAGATTTTAAATTAAAGGAATAACATAACCTATCTTTTATTGTCTCTCTTCTTGTGTGTGCTTAAAGAAAGTTCTTGAAAGATACTTTTTAAATTTTGCATGAGGAAGTGGTCTACACTGATGATCCATCAACAGCCAAGGTAGGGAAAGGAGGTAGAAATACTGAAAGCAAGGAAAGGGAGCCCTGGCTTGAGAACCTTTCTATTTGGTCTCAGAGATTGCTAAAATCTTTCACAGTCAGGTTAATGAGCATTTACCATTAATTTTAAATATCCGAATTGAAAAGCTATTAGAACTTTTAGTCCTAGGGTTTATAATTGCCTATTTTTTTTTTTTTGACTCCGTGCAGCTGATTTTTTATCATTAGCAAGAGTCGGGCTGGAGGTTTCCATTGAAATGTCAAAATAGCCCAGAAATTTTCTTTTTTAAAATTTGTTTTCTTTTAAAACTAATCTGGTATATAATTAGGCCTCCAGCTTAAGACTTCAAAATTTCTTATCTCAACGTTACATCTTATTTCTTCTTAAAGTAAAAGCAATTTGTAAACTTTTCTTCAAGGTCTCTCTCACTTCTCTATTATGACAGCATGATTGTCCTGCTAAGAGAGATAATTAACTGCAAGTTCATTAGCATCTACAAGACAAGCGTCCTCATTAGAAATGAAGAAGAAAAAGGCATGATATAATTTAATTAACATAGCATCAACTCATAGCCAGATTTGAAGCACAAGTTCTGTAGGTATTTTTACATCAGAATCAGATTCATCTACATTTCTTTCTTTTTTATGTATGTGTATGTGTATGTTTGTGTGGGGTTTTTTGTTTCGTTTTCCTTTATGTTTTAGAATTCTTAAGGAACATCTTGGAGAACAGGAAGTTTCTATCTCATTAATTGTTGACTCTGTGGAAGAAGGTGACTTGGGAAATTACTCCTGTTACGTTGAAAATGGAAATGGACGTCGACATGCCAGTGTTCTCCTTCATAAACGAGGTGAGTGTATCATTCCATTCCTAGTAGAAATTTTAATGTTCAATGAGAGGAGAATCACTGGAATCTACACACAAAAATATCATATTTTGTTTTTCTACACAAAGGTCACCTAAGTAAAATAATCACATTAGCATTAAATTCTCATCAAGATGGTACTAGACCCAAGTTTGTCTACTACTAACTCTTCAAAAGCTAATACACAGAGAGGACATTTCCTGGGGGGAGGGATAGGTTTGGGTTAAGGGTTAGCAACTGAGAAGAGGGCAGTAGCTGTTGTTCCCAAATGAATTACTTTGCTAGTGAATATTAATTTCCTACCTTAGTGTAGGAAAATTATACCAGAGATTTCTAAGGGATTAGAACTGCCACACCAGCAGCCCTCACATCTTGGATTCTTATCCATATTAACAAAGAATTGAGAATGCAGAGTCATAATGGGGTAAATTATGAAAAATAAGATTTACTTTAGGGAGAATTACAAGGGAAAGCAAAGCAAGAAAGCCCAAGCTAAAAAAAAGTCTCCCCCTTCCCAGCCGAGCTGGGAAGGTGGAGGGGAGACCAAGAAAATTTCCCTTACATAGGGAAGGAAACGAAGAGGTTAAAGAGGTATGAAAGAACTAAGAAAGGCTAAAAGAGGCTGAGAGAACTCACACCTGACTCAGGTCCAATTATATGAACCAGACATCCAATTAAAATAAGCCTCTGAACAGACTTGTGTGTGTCAGAAGAAACCTGATTGGTTGGTGGGACACACAAGGAACATTGACTGTAGAAGGGCTGTCCCATATGACTTAATCCAAGGGAAACTGGAGAAGAAAATGGAAGCTATTGTTGCTGAGTAGGAATAGGAAGTTGTTGCTTGCAACCACCATGGATAAGATCTAATCAGACATAAATTATAGTCTTCCTAGGGCCAGCAAGTTGGCATCCATGTTTCCATGGGCCAGTCCCTAGTTAACTACCTACCAGAAAAAATATGATACCTTGCTCCTAATTCATATCACAAGGACTTTTATGAGAAGAAAAAGTAAATGCAGAAGGCAATGTCCAAGAAGGCTATCAGGGTCTTTAATATGTAATCATGCCCCCTACAGTCCTGTATGTGATCTCCTTCCCACAATGAAACTTTACCTCCTGAAACTATTTCTTATGAGATAGATGATGATTAATAGATGATAGAGATAGATAGATAGATAGATAGATAGATAGATAGATAGATAGATAGATGATAGATAGATGGATAGATGGATGATAGGTAGGTAGGTAGGTAGGTAGGTAGATAGGTAGATAGATAGATAGATAGATAGATAGATAGATAGATAGATAATTATTTTCCTAGAAGTCAATCTTCACAGCACTAGACTAAGGAGGAGCACATTTTCATGTGCCCTGAGGGTAACTAGGTATTCTAGGGTTTTTGTGTTATTGAGGTATATAGTTTTTTGTTGTTATGTTTCCGAATTTTGAATGCTGGGTGAAAGGAAGGGAAATCAAATACAAATAACAAAGAGGTGATAACTGTTACTAAAGAAGCGACCACAATGGATGGATGACTAACTCAAACCCTTAAAACAAATTTGAATCATTGTTCAGATTTCATGTCAATTATATAAATTGTTCACAATGTTCAACTTTCATAAGTATCAGTTTCTTCATATGTAGAATGGGGAAAATAATATTACCAACTATGTGGTGTGTCATAAGGATAAAAGAAGATAATTAAGGTGAAGGGACTTGTTACCACACTTACGCAAAGAAAAGCTTTAATTAGGGTTGGGAGCTATCTCAGTAGTTAAGGGCACTTCTTGCAAAGTCTGAAAGCTTGAGTTGACCCAGATTTGAATCTCTATGTAAAGCCACATACACAAAGTGTCACATGAATCTGGAGTTCTTTTGCAGTGGCAAGAGACACTGACATACTTGTTCAATCTCATTCTGTCTCTCTACAAGCAAATAAATGAATCTATTTTAAAAACTTTAACTAGCCAGGTGTGGTGATGCACGCCTTTAATCCCAGCACTCGGAAAGCAAGAGGTAGGAGGATCGCTGTACATTGGAGGCCACCCTGAGACTACGTAGTGAATTCTAGGTCAGCCTGGGCTAAAGTAAAACCCTGCCTCGAAAAACCAAAAACAACAGAAAAATACTTTAATTAAAAGTTGTTTGTTGTTATTAGACATAGTTATTACATTATTAAAATACCAATTTTAAAACCAAAGAGTGCATCATCATTAGAAGGATGCCCCTTTAGTGTAAGAACTATGCCTAATAAATTCCCCAGTACAGTACTCAACCATTTTTTCAACCCTGCATAGCTTTTATATGTATGATGTCTTACTGTGATTGATAATAATTTATAAATATAATAGGTCATGATTGAGGGCAGTATCGGTCACAATAACTCTGACTCCTCAGTACTTTAATCACCTTTTGCTCAGAATGTGTGTGAGGGGTTGTGGGGGGTTGAAATGCTTCAAATTTGAGAAAATTGTAAAATGTGAGCCATATCTATGTGTTAGTAAATTTTGTCATGCACATTTGAGAAGAATATACTTTTTCAACATTATGCCATGTGAAAAGTTTCTAGTCTTTGGAAGAGCTATACTTGATGTTCTCTTACTCAGCAAATATACAATGATTTTAATTTCAAAGCACATCTTCAATCCTAGTCTTTGAGGTTTGAAAAGAAAGAACATTGAAGACTATTCTCTCTACTTTATTGGAAAATAGATTCCCTTTGAATAATTTTACTGAGAGCTATTAAAATAGACATTTCTATTGTCAAGGTGACTATTATTAAAGTAATATATTCTCCAGGGATGTGAGTAGATAGGAAAGACAAGTAGAAGCTAGGAATAATCCTTTATTTAGCATAATACACCATTAAACAATGGAAAAATGAGGGAAGTGTCATGAATATAAAAAGACAAACCAGCTTTATAGTGAAAGCATATTAAATGTCATGGAAAGTCATTGTTGCAGAGTTTCTTACAAGTGGTATACTAGCTCTTCCAGGGTCCTATTCCATCTCAGGGAAGCCCATGGTATCACTGGAAATATCTGTTAGATGCACATCTACATTTACTTGTTCACTGATCCAATGACTATGGTACTGCACTTTGAATAGCTCTTCCCGAAGATAGTTCTTCAAATGTTTGAAGGCCTTCATGTCACCAGATTCATCCTTTGGTTCTTTTTACCTGTTCTTCATTAATATGCATCATTCTTGTCACTCTCTTGAATATATTCTAATTGAAGAGTCAAACTAGTCCCTAAGAAGAGAAATAGTAGAGAGATGTTTAGGGTAAATACAAAAACAAATCCTTTTGATTTGGGCAACATATATTTCTTTTTAGGGCAATGGTGAGGGAGGGGCAAAAGATAAAGGAATGAAAGCATACTACATGTAAGGGTCAAGCTACTAAAGCTAGGAAGGGTAAATTATACCACAGGCTATCTTTAGCACATTCATCTACAAAGCTTTCAATTATTGAAAGAACTAAAGAATTTTTTGTTTAAATCTAGTAATGTCTAGTTATATAAGCATGAAGAAGTAACTGTAGCCAATTTTAGAGTGCTCTTGAATACTTGAGTCTTCCACAATCTTTTTCAAATTTATATTTATATCAACACTGTTTTGTTCCCATTAAGGTAAAAGCATTAAGAAGCACAAAAGAGTCAACCACTGTTATGTACTCTAAAAGTCCCTCTTAAGGTGAGTGTGCACCCTCCTTTCAAAGGAGGAGAGGCAAGTGAGTTAACATTTTACAAAGAAAATAATGGCTGAAATCTCTTGGAAGGGTATATTATCATATAAAATAATTTCACCCATCCTGAGAAAAAAAGAAGGACTTTGGTCAGATTATCACATGCTTGTGACTTCACAATCTCAACAAGTTTCAGAAGGGGAGGACATAGCAAGTGAGTCCATAGATCTGAAGTTTTAATCAGAGGTTCCTTGATAAGGGGGAATTTCTGTCAGGCTAGCAATTATGTAATGATCAGATGAGTTGCTCATATATCACACTGTGGACTAGTGCTCAGAGTAACAACTTGAAACTGTCACTATTAATCTTATGTTTTTGTCATCATCTCAAAACTTCTTTAACTTACAGACCTTCAAAGTCTTCAATTTTAAGTCTGCCCTGGAGATATACATTAAGAAATTTCTTGATCCACATCTTGCCCACCACAAAATGTTATTTTTTCTGAAGAGCAATGTTTTTCTAGGACATATCTTTGACAAAGTTATGTAAATGTATTTTCTTCCACAGTTATCTTCAGTTCAGTATTATTGACATAATGTGATTTCAGAGTCCTCCAATAGGTGATATGTACACTTAAAAACATTATTGTCATCTATCAAATGAGTCAACATTTGAACTAAGCTGGACCCTGCCTTTTATCTTTATTATTATTTTTTTAATCTTAAATGTCCAAAAGTCACCTTAAATAACCAGAGAAAAACCAGGTTTAAGATTATCCAGAGTTGTCAAGTTCTGCCACCAGTGAAGACATTTATACAATTACAGTTTTGTCACGCATACAATCTAGATATTCTAAACTTACTCTATAGAACATGAGAGAAAGATTCAAAAGGGGCAATCCCAAAAGATTCTACTTGTCTGTTGCCTCTCTAATCCTTACTCCTCACTCTAGCCAGTCATTTCAATCACCTGTGCTACTGCCTCACCTAGCAAATGAGACGCTGGCTTTAAAAAGGGAAAGAAAAGAAAAAGTAAAGGTTTGACATATTAGTTATTGGGTTTTTGTTTTTTTTTTTTCCTATTCCTCCCCATACTTAACTTTTTTGTCTGGATCTCTGAAACTTTATTTAGACTCCTTTGCATGTTTCTGGTTGCTACTACTTGTCTTGACATATATTAAACTGTCAGTTTTCCTCCAAAGCTCTGACCTTTTCTTTTCCTTCCATGTTGCATGTTTTTTGTTTCTTGAACACAAATAATTATATATAGGTATACTCTCCAGAAGTGTGTCCTGGCCTCACATTTACCCCCTCCTACATCCATATTCTCATCAATAGTACTGAATTCCTTCTTCACTTTCTATGTCTTTGATCCATAGTTTCTGGTTGCTAAATGACCTCACAATATGGGTTTTCTTTAATAGGTAAGGGTGTGGTCTTAGGAGTAGGCCAGCTATGTTCAAGACCCAGTACTCCTTTTATCTTCTTGAGGATTCTTAAATATTTTATTTATTTCATGTGTGTGTGTGCATATGCATGTGTGTGTGCACACATACATGTTCTCATGCATGTGGGTGTCCTGTGGCCTCTTGCCACTACAAATACCAGATACATGCATTTTGTATCTGGCTTTCCATGAGTGCTAGGGATTAAACCTGTGGTGGCAGACTTTACAACCTTTAACCCCACTTCAGTTGAGAGATTTTGAAATGTGAACATACTATAATTTGACCATAATCTCATACCATTACTTTTTTATGTTACCTTCCCCACCTCTAATCCACTGACAACCCTCATTTTTTGATGTAGCTCCTCATCTGTTTTTATATCTCATGCATTTTGTGTATGTGTGTACCTACCTTGCTTATATGGCAAAATGTTGAACAATTCAATATTCAACATGATTAATGGTGAGAGTGATCTACACTGTTGAGTCATGAGTACAACAGTCTTTTCTTGTCCAAAGAAAAGTATTCTACCTTACACCTCCCAGTCTTGTGACTCTTACATTCTTTCCATCAAGATTCACCTTTCGAGGCTGGAGAGATGGTTTACCAGTTAAGGCATCTGCCTGCAAAGCCAACAGACCTTGGTTTGACTCCACAGGACCCATGTAAGCTAGATGCACAAGGGGCACATGCATCTGGAGTTCATTTGCAGTGGCTGGAGGCTCTGGTGCACCCATTCTCTCTCTTCCTCTCTGTCCCTCTCTCTGTCTCTTCCTCTCTCTCAAATAAATAAATATTTTTTTAAGTTTAAATAAAAAAAAACAAGAATCACCTTTCCTTAACAGAAGCAATGTCTTTGGGTAAACCACTCCATCTCTGTGAGCCTCAAGTTCTCTTCTATAAAATGGGAATAAAACAAAATTACACTAGCAAATGTGACCATTAAATGAATTCCTATTGTGTCAATACTTATCACAGCATCTGACATATACTTAGCATCAAATGAATGTTAACAAGGTATTACATGATTTCTTGCCTCCAAATTTTTGATATTATTTGTAATGAATTATGTAGCAATCATGTGTTCCATTAAATTTTCTAGGCATTTAATTCATCTGTCATTAAAATTATAATCTTAGTTCCAGTACTCATATTCCATTTATTCTGAATTTGACCTTATGATAAATTTATGTTGATTTGAATGTACTTTCTTAAAAGAGAACTTTATTTATTCATGCATTTAGTGATGGTTACTAAGAACCTACTCTGTGGCTTACATTGTGCTAGTTGCATATAAAATCAAAGGAAGAAGAAAAACAATAATATATGGAATGCCATAACATACATTTTAAATTAACTTGATGTCAAACATTTTTCACATAGAATTGTGTTTCTTAGTAAATGTTTGATGTTTAAATTGACACATTAAAATGCACATTAACAATCTTGCTCTATGTTTATGTTACTTATATTTATTCCAATAATATGTAATTCATCATTAAGAAATTAGAGAATTGACAAATATCTATTTGAAAGACAACACTAGCTAACAATGATAAACATCAAGGTTTTCAGTATTGCTCCTCAAACCTATTTTGCTTCTGTGGATTCTGTCTCCTTCCAAAGAATGTAATCAATAGGAATTAGGCTTACTCAATAAACTCCCTAGTCCTGGAAATATCTTTAGTAATGTAATTAATGTGCACATCATTTTAGATACATTGCTTTAAAGCTGAATAAATTTAGATCCAGCAGACTCTACAGCCCTTCTTGTAATGAATCTTCTTTGTAATATGTGTCTGTGTCCTTGTTTTTCTTTCTTTATTGTGCTTTGAAATTTATTTCCTTTTTTTAGTAAGTAGAAACTTTGTTTGGACACATCATGTGTTGGTACCTTCATTTCCTTACGCCCTGGCCCCATTCCACTGAGGGCCCTTTTTAATGGTATTGGTTGTATTCACCATGGAGTTGTGAGAGCAATAGTCAGTAATTATGGGGGTGGGACAATGCCTCTCGACATTCCTTGTCACCCTGTGGCCCTTGCATTATTTCCACCCCCTCTTCCACAAAATTCCCTGAGCCTTGGTGGATTTGACTAAGTCTACTTTAGTCTTGAGCTCTCAGCATCTTCTAGATTTCTGCTTGGATGCATTTTGAGTGCCCTCAGTGTCTGTCTCCATCAACTTGGTGCAGGTTGTCATGCTGGCCATGAAAGCAGAAATCTTGTTCATCTTAACAATTCTTTTGTGTTTCACCTGGACCCTAGATGCTATGCTATGGGTGGTTCATCTGCTGACATGGATTCAGCTATCAATTCTTGTTTTGTTGATAGATTTTGGTTGTCCTCAGTTCTCTCTGTTTTCTGAAAAAGAAAAATAAAATAAAATAAAAGCAGAATATCCAATAGAGAGTATGACCAGTATAGGTTAAAGAAGATAAGCATTGTTAATTTAAAGAAATTTTGATGGGTGTAGCCTCACTTTTGGCCAAAGACTCATGGCAGCTTCTCATTGGAGTCCATAATCTTGGTCTCCATGGGAATCTGACTTGGTTCCAGCTATGGGTAACTTCCTACTGAAAATATCTCTTACCCAATAAGCAATCTGCTGCTTACCCATTTAAGCTGGGTGCCACTATTGTACAGGTGTGTATATCTTGTTAGGATGGTTGTTTTTATACAGCACTGGCCCTTGCTTGCTCATGACATTATTGGCTGATCTCTCCCAGCAGCTCATGCAACACTTTTTAACACTATACTAGTTAACCATCTGGGAACTGACTTCCTTCCAGATTCAGTCAATCTCTCAGTGTTTTGCTTTCATGGATTGTGGTGACTTCATTAATAGGGTCCTACCATTCACCTCAGGCAGGTCATCAAGTGCTTTGACAGAAGCCTGCCCTGTCTCTCTGATCAACAGTTCAACATGGGTGGTAACCAATTTCAGGTACTGGGAGTTACAAGCAATGGCTAAATACTTTAGGATTGGGTTTTATCCTACCATCTCCAGGGCCCTTATGCACTGATGATCCCTCCATGTTCCAACTGAGGGTTATATCTTTTAGTCTGCTACACAGAAGGAACATATACATGGCACTAATTCATTTTGGATTTGGTTTTGTGTATATCTCCCCCCACCCTCCCATTTCTTTCTTCCAACACCCTTCCTTCCCTCTTATCTGCTCCTCAAGTTGCTTATCAGGCATGCCTGCAACTCAAAGTATTCCAGGCTAAGAACCACCAATATAAGAAAGCATGCAGCATTTGTCTTTCTGTGCTTGTATGAGTTCACTTAGTATGATCTGTTCCAAGTCTGTCTACTTTCCCACAAATTTCATTATATCATTTTTCCTTACTGCTGAATATAATTCCATTGCATGTAAGTAACATATCTTCATTATTCATTCTTCAAACCATGGGCATATGGGTTGATTCAGTTTCTTAGATATTATAAATTTAGAGCAGCTATAAACATTGAGCAAATATCTATATAGAGAAGAGTGAAACCTATAGAGCACATGCTAAGTAGAGGAATGGCTGAATTAGTTGTTAGCTCTGTGTTCAGCTTTTTCAGGAGTCTCCACATTGATTTCCATAGTGGTTGTGCAAATTTGCATTCCCACCATCAGTAAATGAGGGTTCCTCTTTCCCTGTATCCTCATAAACATTGATTGTCATTTAATTTTTTAATGATTGCCATCCTTTCTGAAGTAAGGTATAATTCCAAAGTTGTTTAATTCGCATTTCCCTGATGGCTAAGGATGTTGAACATTTTCTTAGGTGAGTATTGACCATTTGTCTTTCTTTTATTGAGAATTCCCTATTCAGTTCTCTGCTCCATCTTTGAGTGGATGGTTTGATATTTTAAATTACACACACACACACACACACACATATATATGTTTATTTTATTTACTTATTTATTTGAGAGCAACAGAGAGAAAGAGGGAGAGAGAGAGAGAGAGAGAAAGAGAGAGAGAGAGAGAGAGAGAGAGAGAGAGAGAGAGAGAGAGAGAGAGAGGGAGAGAGGGAGAGAATCGGCACGCCAGGACCTCTAGCCACTGCAAACAAACTCCAGATGCATGCACCCCCTTGTACATCTGGCTAACGTGGGTCCTGGGGAATCGAGCCTCAAACTGGGGTCCTTAAGCTTCACAGGCAAGCGCTTACCTGCTAAGCCATCTCTCCAGCCCTTAATTGCTTATATTTTGGGTTCTTTGTAGATGCTAGATATTAGACTCTGTCACTGATATAGCTAGTGAAGATATTTTCCCATTCTGTGGGGAGTCTGTTGGCTCAGTTTATGGTATGTTTGTCTGTACAAAAGCTGTTTAGCTTCATGAGATCTCACTGGTTTAGTTATCATTCAATTTCCTGGGCTACTGGGGAATTGTTCAGGAAGGCATTCTCTACTCCTATATCTTGGAGAGTTCCCCCTATGTTTTCACTCAGTAGGTTGAGAGTTTCAGGTCTCATATTGAGGTCTTTAATCCATTTGGAATTGATTTTGGGGCATGGTGAGAGGAATGGGTCTAGTTTTCTTTTTCTGCATGTGGTTATCCAATTTGTCTAGCAGTATTTGATGAAGATGATGTCAAATCCAGTGTATGTTCTTGTCTCCTTTGTCAAAGATCAGGTAGCAGTAGTGACTTGAATTAAGGGCTGAGTTTTAAATTGTGCTCCATTGGTCTATATATCTGTTTTTATGCCACTGCCATACTGTTTTAGTTACTATGGTTTTGTCATATAGATTTCCATTAGGTATAGTGATACTTCTAGAGGTGTTTCTTCTGCTGAGTATATTTTTGGATATCCAGGGATTTCTTCCATTCCAGTTGAATTTGAGATTACTTTTTCTATCACTGTGAAGAATGATGCCTGGATTTTTATTGGTATTACATTGCATCTGCATATTGCTTTCAGTAGAATTGCCATTTTCACAATATTACTTCTACCTATACAGTAAGATGAAAGGTCTTTCTATTGTCTCATGTCCTCCTTGATTTCTTTCTTGAATGTTTATATGTTTTATTATTGTTATCACCATATTTTGTCTGCATACATCTGGTGTTGCTATGCTCTTTTTCCAAATACATGTCTCCTCAGTGGGGTTGCAAGTATTCCTTATAGGATCTTAGCTTATGCTTTGTAGGAGCAACAGTCAGTTATTTTGTGGGGGGAAGAATGATTCTGGGCATGACGATGTCTCAACCTCTGGCTTTTATAATCTTTCTACTCCTTCTTCTGCAAAATGCCCTGAGCCATGGTGGGTAAGTTTTAACTCCACTTCAGTGATGAGCTCTGAGGAGGTTCTGGATCTCTTCTTGGAAGGTGTTGGATATCTTCAGTGTCTGTATCTGTCATCCTGGGACTGATTGTCAAATTCAGCATGGAAACAGCACCCTTGTTCATTTCTGAAATTGTTCTGTTGTGCCAGCTGTGGCTTGGCTGAACTGCATGGGATGGTTTATCTCCTCCAGTCTTGCTTCCTTCAGAGCAAGAGGAACAGATTCTCTGATGAAAAGTGAAGTCAGCATAGTTTAAATGGGATAATTTAGGGAGAATATGATGTATGTAACCCCTCTTTTAGCCAAAGACTAGTGAGAGCTTGACACTGGAGAGCATAATCTTTGTCTCTATAGGATACTGACATGGTACCCAATTCCAGATATGGGTTACTTAAACTGAGTGGATCTCTTAGCCAATCAGAAAACTATTGGTTACCCACCAAGGATGTGTGCCAATATTGCACTGCTGTGTAAATTCTTTCAGAGTGCTTGTTTCTGAGTAGCTTAGATCTCTGGTTGCTCAGACCATGGTCACTTTCCCCCTGTAGCACATGCAGTGCTTTCCAGAAATACATGGACTAACTTTCTGGGAACTGGCTATCTTCTGGATTCTATCCAGGTTTCTCCATGCTTTGTGTCAGCAGAATATGGTGTCTTCAGCAATAAAGTCTTATCTTTTGCTTCAGGCAGGTAATCAACTGTTTTGATGGAAACCTATCTTGTTTTGTGGAGCTTATAGTTCTTTGGGATCAACAGCTCAGTGTGAGTAACAACCAATTACTGGTACTGGGATTTACCAGCAAGAGCAAAAAATAATTTTTAAGCTTAGGCTTCATCCTCCTACAGTCTCCAGGGCCCTTCTTTTCAGGTGGTCCCATTTACTCCTTTTGGGGGGTATATCTTTTTATCTATCTCCAGAGACAAAGTTTCTATGGTATCAGTTCTTTTAGGATTTAATTTTGTGGTTGCTTTTTCCTCACCCTTCCCTTCCCCTCCCCAAAACCCTTCCACCCCTATTGTCTGGGCCTTGAGTTGCCTATCAGGTGTGTCAGCAACTTGGGCTGGTCCAGGTTAGAAACCACAGATAAGTGAGACCATGTGGCATTTGTTTTTCTGTGACCATGTAAGTTTGCTGAATATTATATGTTCCAAGTAAGTCCATTTTTCTAAAAATTGAATTTTATCATTTTATCTTACTGTTGAGTAGAAATCCATTGTGTCAATGAACCACAACATTATTACCCATTCATCCAATGATGGCCACCTGGGCTGATTCTAGTTCTTAGCTATCATGAATTGAGCAGCTATAAACATGGCTGAGAAAAGATGTTTGAAGTGAAGCATGGGAATTTTAGGATAAATGTCCAGTAATGGAATAACTGTGTCTGTTGGTAACTATAATCATCCTTTTCAAGAACTTCCCTATTGATTTACATAGTGGTGGCACAAGTTTACATTCCTACCACAGTGGATGAGGGTTCCTCTTTCCTCACATTTTCCCCCACATTTCCCCCACAAAAGCAACATTTGTTTTCTTTTGATTTTTTTTTTTTTAATTACTGGCATCCTTACTGGAATAAGGTAGAATTTTATAGTTGTTACAATTTACATTTTCCTAATGGTTAGGGATGTTGAATATTTTAAATGTGTGTTAGCCATTTGTATTTCTTCCTCTGAGAACTCCTTATTCATTTCTCTACTCCATTTTTGGAGTGGATTGTCTCATTGTTTTTGTTTAGTTTTTTAAGTTCTTTGTAGATTCTAAATATTAGTCTTCTGTCAGTGGTATATCCGACAAATATTTTCTCCCATTCAGTGGGTAACCTATTGGCTCTGCTTATGATATGTTTGTCCATGCAAAAGCTTTTTAACTTCATGAGATCTCAATGGTTGAGTGATTGTTTAATTTCCTTGGCTACTGGGGTTTTGTTCAGGAAATCTTTCCCCATTACTATATCATGGAGAGTTCCCCCTGTTTTTTCTTCCAGTAGGAAAGGAGTTTCAGGACTTATATTGAGGCCTTTAATCCATTTGGACTTGATTTTTGTGTATGATAAGATGAGTGTGTCTAGTTCCATTTTTCTACATATGGTCATCCAATTTTTCCAGCACCATTTGTTGAAGATGTTATCTTTCCTTCAATCTACAACTTCATTTTTTTTTATTTCTTACTCAACACATTCATTGTTTAATCTCATATTATTCAGTCTATAGAATCTTATATAATTTCTGTTGTTTCTTTTGTCAATTTATAGCTTTAACTCATTGTGAAACAATATGATGCAGGAATTAATATCAATTTTCCAGAATTCATGGAGGCATGCTTTATGCCCTAATATATGATCCATTTTGGAGAAGGTTCTGTGGTCTGCTAAGAAGAATGTGTATTCTGTAGAATTGGGTTGGAAAGTTCTGAAGATGTTATGATATATCATATCATTTCCCTGTTGATTTTCTGCTTGGATAATTTGTCTATTGATAATACTGGAGTATTAAATTCCTCCACTATGATGGTATTAGGATTTATTTCTGATTTGATGTTGACTAGATTTTGCTTTATAAACTGTGATGTTCCAGTGTTTGTTGTATATAGATTTATGACTGTGATGTCCTCTACTTGGAATTTTCCTTGATGTATAAAAAGTGTCCTTCTTTGTCCATTTTGATTACTTTTGGCTTGAAGTCTATTTTGTCACATATTAATATAACCACACCCACTTGCTTCTGATTTTTATTTTCTTGGATAATCATTTTCCATCATTTCACCCTGAGGAGGCATATATCCTTAGTGGTGAGGTGGGTTTCTTGAAGATCACAGATGGAAGGATCTATTTTTCTGATCCACTGTTAACTTATACTCTTTATGGGTGAGTTAAGACCATTAATATTTAATGTTATAACTGTGAGGTTCAATTTAATTCCTAGCATGTTGGAGACTTTTGTGGTTTTGTATTTTCTTGGGCTTCAAATGTTTTTGTGACTGCTCTAGTTTTGGTTATTGTGATCTTCCTCTTGCATGCTCTTGAGGTGGGTTGTTGGATTCTTCCATATGGTATATTCCCTGAAGCATTCTCTGTAGGTTTAGTTTTTTGTTCATATAATCATAGACCTGGCTATTGTCATGAAAGGTTTTGCTTTCACCATTTATTATGAGGGATACTTTTACTAGGTAAAGGAATTTGGATTACAAGCCATAGTTTTTTGTTTTTGTTTTTGTTTAGATTTTCATGTGCTCCATTCTAAACCATTCTGCCTTTCAGGGTTTCCATTGAAAACTCTGAGGTAATTCTGATGGGATTATCTTCATATGCACTGAGTTGTTTCTCTCTTGCTGTTATTACCACTCTCTCTTTCTCTTCATTGCTTGGAGTTTTTACTATGGTGAGTCTTGGAGAGTTTCTTTTTGGTCCAGTCTGTTTGGAGTTCTATGAGCTTCTTGTTTCTGGATGGGACTCTCTTTTGAGAGAGTGGGAATGTTTTCTTCAATAAGTTTGTTAAATATGTTATCCATGCCTTTAGCCTGAAGTTTTTCCCCTCCTGGTATACCCATGATCCAGATGGTTGGTTGTCTTAGGGTATCACAAAATTCTCTCAAATATTCTGTTTGTGTGACTTTTTGTACTTATCAAACGTTTTGGACTCCTGAGCCATTTCTTCTGTTTTGTGTTCCATATCTGAGGTTCTGTCTTCCACCTGATTAAGTTTGTTAGTGAAGGATTCTAGGTAGGATTTTATAAGCTCTACTTGATTTTTGTTTTCAGTTGCATTTTTCTGTATTGTATCTATTCATTTGTGGAGAGCCAATTTCATGTCATGGTTTAATTTTCTTGATGGTTCTTGGATTTCATTCTTATATTTAATTATGTCTTCATTAAGCTTTATCACCTGTTTGTAGAGATCCTCTATTTGCTGACAAAACTTCAATTCATGTATCTTTCTTGAGGTATCTCTGAATTTTTCTCCATTAAGTTAAGCCTAGTGGCAAAAGCTGTGTGCTGTAAGAGATGATTCTTTCCATTTCATTTATGCAGTTGTTGGTTTTTTGATTATTTGCTTCCAGTTCAGCAATTTGCTTCATCAGGGTAAATAAGTCTCTTGTGCCCTCATTGGCAGATTCAATTTTTCTTGTCTCCTCTGTGTTTTTATTGGAGACTTCCATTGTGGAACTAGGCATCCTCAGTGGAGATCTTGTGGGTTATTGTCTTGTGTTGTTTTTCTTGAGTTTTGTTTTACCCATCTCAAAGTAAAAGTCTATTTTATCAAGGAGGAAGCAAGTATTTTTTCCTTGTAGGATTTTCAGTGAGTGTTCTATTTTTGGTTTGAGTGGGATGTTGTATACAAAGATGTGTATATTGTAGAGGTTGTAGTGCTTGATATATGAGCTGTTGTAGGAGGTCTAGAACCTCTATAGCCCAAGATCATAGTCATGCTTTGCCTGTTGGGTACAATCACCATAGCACTTGGCCTTGTTCCCCTACTGTACCCAAATAAGCACATTGTAGAGGACTCAAATTTACTCCCTGGCATGCAGTTGCCAGATAATCCTATGCTCCCAGTCTGAGAGAGGAGCAAAGTCCAAAGGGAGGATAGTTTGGCAGGTATCAGCAGTGGGGTACACAAGAGCAGGGAGCATGGTATGGGGCACTGGGATCTATGGATCACACTGGAGCTCAGGTCAAGTCAGTGAAGTTAGCTGATGTAGGGGCATTGGTGAAAGGAGGCAGCAAGTACCACAGGCTTGGCAGGGTCAGAGGAAGTGGCTGAGTTCCAAAAGATCTTCTGAGGCAGAAGGCAACAAGTAGGGCAGGGGAGCTGACAGGGCAGTGGCAGCATGGATTAGAAAAAGAGGCCCCCAAAATGCTGGCCCCTCCCTAGCACTGAGCTAGTGCATAGCACTGAGGTAGCTCTACCACTGGAGTCCTAGGATTAAAGGCATGTGCCACTATGCCCAGATCCTGTCCTTGGTTTTTGTTTGTTTTGGCCTAGCACATTCATGAGAGAGTCACTGAGATTATGAAACCTATAAACTTCTCTTTCAGATTTGATACTTTGACAATTAATTTTAGAATATGGAAAAGCCAAACTTTCCTGAGATATCAAAATATCCTACCACTCTCTATGGCAGCAGCTCCCTAGAAAGCCAAGTTGGTATCCATGGAAGAGATACTATAATGAATTTCAGCATATATAATGCCAGTGTGTTAAGAAAATTTAGTTATGTTTCTACATATCTCCAACTCAGAGCTATCAGGTTGGACAAATTATTTCCTTGGGTAAGATTTGACATTTCTTACTCAAAGTTTTCCTCTGTCCAATATTAGGTTTCTTTATTCTCTGACCCTCAATTATATATAATTTAACTAAGTAATTATATCCAGCTTCATTTTTTTTGACAACTTATGATTAAACAAATAAAAAAAAAAAAAAGAGTTGAGGTCTGGGAAGATGGCTCAGGTGTTTGCTTTCGAAGTCTAATGGCCCAGGTTCTGCTCCCCTGTGCTCACTTAAAGTCAGATACACAAAATGGTGATGTGTCTGGAGTTTGTTTTCAGGGCCAACAGGTCCTGACTGGCCTGTATTCTCTCTCTCTGCCTTCCTCCCTTCTCTCTCATGAATAAATAAATAAGTTGAGAGCAATTGTCAATGTCAGTAACACAAATTATCCAAAGTAATGCTAATAATTTTCTGCTTTTTTTTTTCTATAAGGGTCATTCTAATGAAGCTATTTGATTCCTACAAAATGTTCAAAAGTAAATATTAATCCTTTGAGATTACTACTTCGGTATAGGATATAATTTAAGTGATATTAACCTTAAATTATTTTTGCTTAAATAGTGTAAAAGGCCTGGGCAAATCGTATATAGTAATCAAGAAATTACAAACTGTTTTTAATCATGTTTGTTGATAATTCATACAAAGAGAAGGTCTAAAGTATATAACTATGCATATGCATGATCGTTGTTTGATTGTTTCACATTTCTTTAATAAATACATGTTAAATTCTTGAGAAAGCACTTTTATGTCTCTGTTGTCTGTTTTGATGCACCTAACCAACTAAGTAGATGTGGTGCCTTCTGTGATTAAATGTTCTTTAAATCATCTTGACTTTGAAACTGTTTATCAATCTTGTTGCTACTGACATTTTGAGCTGGATATGACTTTTACTGTGATGAGAAGCATCCCAAGCATTGTAGATTGCTGATAAACATCCCTGGTCCCTACCTACAGTACCTTCCCCACTTATGAAGACCCAAAATGTCACCAAATATTGCTGAAGTTCCTAGGGGAACAAAATTTCCCCTGGTTGAGAACCACAGCTTTACAATGTGGATGTCAGAATGCCCTCCATTCCTGGAAATGATTTCAACACCTTAACCTTACACAGAAGGGAGAGTAAGATAAAAAAGGACTTGTATTTTCCCCCAGAAACCCTTCAAAGTTCAGATCCAATGGAATCAAAACTATCAGAAAGTCAATAGAACAAACTTTTGTGCTTTAAGAATTGAAAGTAGTTAGACTATAAGTGCTTCCTCTTTTGGAATGTGGGATATAAGTCTCTCTACTAGTGATTTGCACCAGTCAGCCAAGGAACCTGTGTAAAAAACAATCCAGATTCATTCTTCTGGGGTGGGACTCAAGATATGAATTTTAACCAAGTTTTTATTCTTGCTGCTGCTAGTCTATGATCCTTAACAGGGATAGCAATGTCCTTGCCTAGACAATAGAGCCTTCTAATAAATTGGTGGCAGCTAATATCTTAGGAGCAACTAATTCTCTTGAGCTCACTATTTCCATGAGAAAGTAATGAAGCCAGAGCACAATCAGTCAGTGGTACTGCAACTAATTGCCTCATTCTTCTTGTGTGGTCAACATCTTCGAACCTATTTAAGCATTTGTACATTGCCCTCATACTCTATTCTTCATGACGTTACTTGCTTCACATATTCAAAGAAATTTTGCCTTATAGAATGTTTGCTACTCAAGAGATGTGTGAGAGGACTCACTGTCTTTAAGTATTAAATTCATTAACCTCTTAAGAGGAAATTCATTGTTGGACATAGTTCCTACTTATTCTTTTTGTATGCATATATATTTTATTTATCTATATTAGTAAATGTAGTGGTTCTATATTGCTGAATATCAAATTACCATACTTTGTGGGTGGTTTAAACCAACACTTGTTAATTATCTCATAATTTCCAAGACTCAGAAGCTGTTGAATTGCCTGGTTTATTCTTTGTTAACTGGGATGTGGTTTTTGTTTGTTTAATTCCTGTTTTTTGTTTTTTGTTTTGTTTTTGTTTTGTTTTTGAAGTAAGTTTTCACTCTAGCTCATGTTGACCTGGAACTGAGTTGTATCCCCAGGATAGCCTCAAACTCACAATCATACTCCTCCCTCTGCCTCTACAGTGCTGGAATTAAAGTCAGGCACCGCCATACTTGGCTCTGAGTTGTGTTTTTATCTTTATTAAGAATATACTTTGTATTCATTCATCTTATGTTGGTATGATCCTACATATTCTTAATGGAAAATACATGAAGAAATATCTCAATAACATGTACATGGATATATACACATATACTTAAAACTTACAAACAGGATTTTACTAGTGTTCAGCCTTTCAGCCTGTGCCAATAGCAATTACTGAGGAGCACCATAATATATGGTAAGCAGTAGATGGTGTTAATTTTCTGTTTTGAGCAGTTGAAATTGGCTAAATCACAATAATGTGTAATAAGGAAAGATAATCATAGTATGGGAACAGAACTGTTATTGACTTGGTTACAAAACAGATACAAAAGATGAAGATCCAGGAAAATCATATTACAAACCAGATAAATGGATCCTAGATACTCAGAAGTTTAATTTATTTCCATAGGTATCTTTCCAGTGAAAAGAGAAGGAAACAATGCAAATGAATCTAAAGTAATGGCAAATCAAATCCACTGCATCTAGATATGTGTTTTAAAATGGAATGTGTACAATTTAGAAAAAAAATAGGGCTGGAGAGATGGCTTAGTGGTTCAGCGCTTGCCTGTGAAGCCTAAGGACCCCGGTTCAAGGCTCAATTCCCCAGGACCCATGGTAGCCACATGCACAAGAGGGCGCATGCATCTGGAGTTCGTTTGCAGTGGCTAGAGGCCCTGGCTTGCCCATTCTCTCTCTCTTTCTATCTGCCTCTTTCTCTCTGTCTGTCACTCTCAAATAAATAAATAAAAATTAACAAAAAATTTAAAAAATACATACATGCATACATTAGTTTAAAACATTTGCAGGAATCCCAACAAAATCACCTAATCCACACGTGCCACAATTGGATGTGTATGATCAAGGTTGAGAGCCAGAATAATATAGTTGTAACCACTGCTCACCAACAACCCCTCCTTCTCAGAGTCACCTTCATGTTCTAATTGTTAATAGATTAAATCTACCTGTCTCTTGATGATGTTTCATCCCCCACTTAAAATCATAATTCAGTGTGTGCTTCCTAAAAGAGACAGTTTGTATGATACTGCCACATGCAAAGCATGAAATCATTCTCAATTAAAAATATGTATTGAGAGCCAGGTGTGGTGGCGCAGGCCTTTAATCCCAGCACTTGGGAGGCAGAGGTGGGAGGATCATTGAGAATTCGAGGACACCCTGAGACTACATAGTTAATTCCAGGTCAGTCTGGACCAGAGTGAGACCCTACCTCGAAAAACCAAATTTATATATATATATATATATATATATATATATATATATATATATATATATATATATATATATGTATGTATTGAAAAAAATCACTCAGGTAAACAAGGAAGGCTGGGACAGTGGCTCAGTGAGAACAATGCTTACTCTGCCAATGTGTAGGTTTGAATTTGAATGCATATAAATGGTAAGTGGGTGTGACAGCCCACATGTAATCCCAGGACATAGGAGGTTCAAATGAGATCCACTTAATACTAGCCCAATCCATGAGTTTGGCATTCAAGTGAGAGACCCTGTCTCAACCAATAAGGGCCAAATCAAAGGAGACACCTGGCTTCAACTTTGGATTCCACATGCGAGCACACACACACACACACACACACACACACAATTAAACAAAGAAAAATATATGTTGTGTCTCAGCCATGTGTAAACCACTTACATGAGTTATCCTTAGTAGCTAAGTCACTGCTTCCAGAAGCATGTCTACCACCATCCTGGAGCATTCAAGCAGCATTGCTGGAGAGAGTGATATAACCTGTGCCTTTGTAGGGCTGTGAATTCTTACATTTGGTAAAAAAAAAAAAAATGTCACAACTGGGTCATAATATGCAAGATATAACTTTTAATAGCCAGTTCTTATATGTCAAACTTTGACAACCAAGTCAGTAAACTGAGAAATTAGGAATGACACATAAAAAATGCTAACTGTTCTCTCAGGTCATATAGCAGGAAAAACTGTGTTGATTTCCAATAGATTACCATGGTAACTTGTATTAGATTTTAGTGTTGAGAATAGCGTTTGCCATCTGTAAGAAATATGTTAGCTATCTGTCTCTACTTTTAGGACACATATTCTATTTTTAGAATGTGTTCAATGAGGAGTAATATATCTAGAGTATGATTTCTGCAAATGAAAAGTGGACATTTTAATGCTATTAAAATAGGGTTTGCTTTTAATTCACAAAGAAATTCCAGTGGCATATTCAAGAGAGCACACAATGCTCATTTTATAAACCAAGAGCTATGGCCATATCCTAGAATGTTTTGGGTGCCTCAGGGACCTCCCTAGCCGATGACTCACTGAAAGGTATCCCAACCCTGGAACAGAATTTTTTTCTAATAAAAGTCTATGGCTTCTGGCTGTGCCATTATTTTAAAAAGTAGGTTATCATATGGCTTATTCACAATACCATGAATTTTGATTACCCTCCCACCCTTCTTTTACTCAGTCTTTTCCCTGACCTCATTTAGGCCCTTCCACCCGCAGTAATCTGTTCATGTACTTACATATATACAATCCCTTCCCTAGGAATGAAGATTGATTGAAAAGAAGTTCTAAACAGTTTCTTAGGAGTATTTTAATTTTGACTCTTCAGTTGCTTATTACCTGGAGCAAGTCTCTGCTACATTGTTCTTCAGTTTTATCATTTACAAACTAATTTCCCCTCAGCCCCAGTACAGGAATCTCTAAAAGAACATATTAAACACTCTATGACCAATAATACCTATGAGACCATTCACCACATTTTCCAGATTCTCGGGGATGTGAGATATTTTGCTTCATTTTGCAAGTTGTGAATGAAAATTGAACTTGTTCCTCTTACCAGCAATCTTTGTTTTTCTAATTTAAGTGTTAAATAGTCTCAGAAAATTAGTTCTTATAACTTAAAGATAGAAATTATATTTTTTAAATATTTTATTTATTTATGATAGAAAGAGGCAGATAGTGGGTACTGGGGAATTAAACCTGGTCCTTAGGCTTTGCAAATAAGCACCTTAACCACTGAGCACTCTCTCTCTAGCCCTCAGAAATGATATTTTCTTTATTTCTTATGATACTCCTCAAAGTACTAACTTACTGTTGTAGTTAGCTTCATGTTGCTGGGATGAACATCCAAAACAGCCACAGTTTACAGGAACAAAGGTTTATGTTAAACTTACATGTCCCAGGGGAACTTCCACTAATGGCAGAAGAGAATCATGCCTTTCACAGATCCATGGAAAGAGAGAAACCACCACTAGCCAGCACACACCAAAAACAGACACCCACTAGGGAACAACAGCAAACAGCAAACAGCAGGAACCCAGGCATTGCTCATAACCTCTTCATTCCTTTGAACTAGGAATCAGATCCTATCCCAGTTATGCCTTAGGGCTGGACTCCAGGATTCTCCTCCACCCAGGTGGCTGGAAACCCAATTTAACACCTGAGTCTTTTGAGGGTGTCTATTCAAGCTACCACACTTAACAATGATTGCCAAATTCAAGCAAATCAATACAAATGAACCAATTATTATAGCTTGAACAAAAGCCTTGTGTGGCAGCTCATTTCTGTATCCCAGCATTCTGAAGGCTGAGGCAGGATGATTACATAAATTCAAGGCCAGCCTGAACTCTGTAGAGAGTTCTAGGCCAGCTTAGGTACAGAGTAAAACCCTGTCTCAAAATTCAACCAAAAAATCAAACAAAGTCTGAGACAATGAAACTTAAATTGTCTCTTAACTCAATTTGAAACCCTAATTCTAAAATGTCATGTAAAATGTTCCTCCAGTGAAGATAAATTAAATAATCATTGATTTTACTATTGGTGGGTAGGCTTCAAAGAATATACATCATAATATAGATTTCCAAAAAAAATAATAATATAGATTTCCAATAGGAAAATACATTTTTTAAATTCAATAAATTATTGAAATTAAGAATTGAGAAAATAAGGTAAAATTTACACTATTTTCCTCAAAAACATTCAAAAGAGAACAGAAAATTAGATTTCTGATACTACCACAGTGTGAAATAAATATATATTATTATTATATATTATTATTATATATATATTAGAGACAGAGAAAGAGAGAATGGGTGTGCCAAGACTTCCAGCCCCTGCAAAAGAATTCTGGATGCATGTGCCACCTTGTTCATATGGATTACATGAGTACTGGAGAATCTAATTATCCAATCTGGGTCATTAGTCTTCACAGGCAAGCTCCTTAAGTGCTAAACCATCTCTCCACCCCAGCATATGGTTTTATTTTTGCTTTTTGCTTTAAAAATCTCTAAATCTGGAATTATTAAGAATTTGAGTGAAAGCTGTCTCAAAAGAGAAGATATCAGCAGTGGCTTTCACCAAACATATTTTATCTGACTATTTTTCAATAATTAGAATATATATCAAAACATTAAAGGAACAAAATTACAATAATAATAAGATTTTGAAGTTTATCAGTGTTTCCCATTTGTATACTATTATATAGTCAGTTTTTAAAATATATGTTCTATAAATTTATATCCCTGTTTGAATAATCTATAAATCATTTTACTATTTTTCAGAAAATTTCAATGTTTCTGTAGAAAACATGGCTCCTAGTGATTAGCTAAGCAGCCCAGATGTTCTGGGCTCTTTAAGCAACCCAAAGCATTCCTAGTGGAAGAGCGAATTTTTCTAACTGGGACAACATACCCTCTGGTGGACGATCACTTTCAAAA